>NC_137510.1:7055000-7272500 GCF_041902795.1 Electrophorus electricus | reverse complement strand
TTTCTGCACTGTAATTTAATGAATAATTTCTAGGATTTGCTTGAAATATTGCATAAAGGGGCTTTCATTTTGTAATAATTTTTTTTTAATATATATTTAAAGATTTTGTTGTAATTTTATTTCATTATTTCTTCTATAATGCAAATATTGTTCTTTTACATGTAACTTTCAGATTTTAGACTCAAAATGAAAAGTGCTATTTAAATAAAGATTGTTGCATTAGTTTTATTTTTTTGGTTTGTGTCTGATCCCACTAACTGATGATTCTTCTTCAATGAATTGAATTGCAGAGCATGTTATTAAGACTTTGAAGTAGTCATTGTTATTACTGTATTCTTTGTATTCTAACATTGTTTAAATGGTAAAAGAGTGATATGAGACAATGTCACAAAATATTTTGGTTTTGGGTATTTCTGAGCACAGCTTGCCCATAAACATATTTTGTAGAACACTTGTAGCATCACTGACCCTTGACCTTGATATTTGTTTTTGATTACATTGAGTGGTTTTTGACTACAGAAAGTAAAATGAATGAGCCACCCCACCCCGTTTGTAATGTATTCTGTTTCACTTAGCTTTCTGCATTGTAAAGAGTATAGGCTGTGATGATTTTGGGTCTTTACACTTCTTTGTTAATGGTGGTGTTTTCATCTTTATCGTCTTTAAATTAGAGCAGTTGAGAGACCCCCCCTCCCCCCCTTCCTGGTTAGGCATGACAGTGCTTCTACCATGTTTCTTACATTTGATTAGTCTATTATGCTACAATACTACATTAAAATGTTGGGCATGAAAAAAAGTGCTATTACTTTAAAGAAGCAAAGCAAACATTCTCATAAATACCCAAAAGTGTAAAAATTAACAATGTCTCATATCAGTCTCTTCCTTTTATTCAACAAAATATAACAAATTTGCCTTAATTATCCCAGTTGTTTCTAGCCAAGTCCAGAAATATAGAGAGTATTGATGAGAAGTTAGGGGCTAAGCTGTATAAGAACAGTAATGCTTACATTTGGTGTAAAATCCACATTAAGAGAAATAAGTACAAGTTTGGAATTTTCAGGAATACGTTAATGTCCCTCCGTGCTAGAAATGTACTCTATACTCTTATTATATACTGCATACAATATGCTGTATATTTATTAATCCATTAATAAAAGAAGGTATTCATGGCTGGTAAACAGAAGACAAGACAGCATAAGCGTCTTTTCCACTGTAGGATCAAACTGCTTCTAAGGCCGCATCAGGCCGTTCCACATCAATCCAGACTTCTGAGACTGGGTATGATTTCTTTTTCAATAAATGTGCTGGAAATTGGGACCAGGAAGTTTTTGAGGTAGTGATGGATTCCCATCTTAATTATTTGACTAAACAACTCCAGTTGCTGCATGTGTCTGACAATATAGATAATTTGGAGTTGTTTGGACTGTTTTTAAAGTTTATTTTTATGTGCAAATAAACACAGGAAGTAATTTGCCAAACGTTGGTGATCACAAAAATCAACGAGAAGAGGCTTACATCCATTTGTGTAGAACCAGTCGGTGAATCCCTTTTTCATTAAGCCATCCCACTCAAATTGTTCTGAAGCTCTGAGCAAGGTTAGCTAACTGCTGAGAAAACCGGTGTAAGTGTTCTGTAATGAATTGTGTTCATGTGGAAAAGTGACTAGATCACTTACTGTCCATACTTAATTCAGGTCTACAGTGGGGAAAAGAGCTCTAGAATCCTCTTTGGTGACCAGTTTTTCATATCGATACTTCAGACTGGTCAATAACAGAACCGCAAAGTGGGCAAATATGGTCCCTGATGTATGTTTCTTTAATCCATTTTTTACTATTTCGTATTTACTAGAGGAGGCATTTATCACACTAAAATGACTGATTTGTAAGTCAAGAAAGGTAAATCTAAATACTATATTAATCTTATTTCTTTATCAAAGCACATCAGATGTCATCACCAGATATGGTAGCCCTTTCAGAGTTGTTGATTGTGAAATCAGAGAGTTTGGGTTTTTCTGCCAGCAATGAATTATCTCTCAAATTTTCAGTACATTGTTCATAAAATGAAGTACATCTAACTATATTAAAGATTTCAGTTAAAGTTCACAATATTATTCATAACTGAAAAAAATATAAATAATGCAACCCTATTGTGACCATCCCAACATGTAGAAATCAAATGTAAACATTTGCAAATGAGAGATTGAATATCATAATAGATTTTACTGGCACAAGGTGAGTCAGTCGATCGCTGGGCCACATCATACTTTTTTGGAGATTCATGACTAATGATTCTTAATATTGGTTTCAGCTTTATCTGATGGGTGAAGGTACCATATGCTTCTAAATGTGTCCTTATTTGGATTTTTGACAAACTGATCAGCAAGTGTAAATGTTCAAATGCCACATTTTGATCCAATCATGACCAGATCTGCCAGACACCTCCAAAGTTAGTCAATTGAGAATGTATAGGATGGCCAGTTGTGAACACATGCATATAAATGCTGTTCATTCAAGAAGTTTCTAACTGAGTCACATTACAAAGGTGCATCACAACAAATGTGTTGCAGCACAATTCTGTTAATATTGAAAGTATGCAGGAAAAGAGAAAACTAATCACTTTATGAATAAAAGGTACATATGCATAATATATTCAAGCTTTTTAGCGGATTTTAGTAGAAGGAGTCAATATACAGGGTGAGTTGGAAGACAGTTTGATCGTAGGTTATCTATAAAATAGTACATATAAAAGGGTTTTTTTGTACATTTGATTTAGTTAACTTTTTTTTACAGACATTAAATTGAATACTGTGTTGATTATAAACCTAGATATCTTGCTAACATTTCTTTATTTCTGCTACACTTGTTTCAGACTATTTTAGTCATTCTGAACAACTGTGATATACTATTCTGGACACATTTCATGCTAAGGGATTCAAATGGCAGCTGGCATGAATTAAAAATATGTCTGTGCTCTTCTTGTATAGATCAGCTGCTTGTAGGCTTGTGCATTCTTTTCAAAAGAATAGGTGGATGCTGTGAGTAGAAAAAAGGGTATAGCTTTAGGGTTCATTTCTATTATTAAAATACGAATTACTGGTTCACATACCCTACAAAAGAGAATTAATCATGGGGATTTTATTTTTTAAGAAACTGACAGAATCTGATAGTATATAATTAGAATATTGTGTAAATTAAAAAAAAAATGTTTGTTTTTTTTCGAGTGGTATTTATTGTCAATCTGAAGATATACAATTATGTACAATCCTCTTCAATAATGTCTCCAAATAATATATATATATATATATATATATATATATATATATATATATATATATATATATACAGTTAGGTTTGAACACATAATTAAATGATTTAAACAATTTTGTGTCCTCCCTGTAGGAGTTTTTTGACCATGCCAAGAAACTTTGGGATGATGATGGAGTGAAGGCATGCTATGAGAGGTCTAATGAGTACCAGCTCATCGACTGTGCACATTAGTAAGTGCAATTCTGCTTTCATTTGTTTATACTGGAATGACTCTAAAAGTGATTCAATATGAGCTGGAATAAGCATTAATGCTGTTCAAGCCTACTAACAAAAGTGAAAACTTCAGAGGAATAAATGTTGAATAGTGAATTGTTAAGATAAGGGAGTTGTCATTGGGTTTTATTGCTTTAGAGTGTGGTAGTAAGAATTGTAATCTGTTATTTTGGAGCTGTCATATCCTGTTCACTACCATGAGTTAAGATGTATTCAGTGATGGTGAATTAATTTTTTCCCCTATGTTTTACTCAGTTTTTGTTCTACTGCTAGTCATAGCCAGTTATCCTTACTGAAGCCTTCTCTCCTCTTTTTGGAATTATTGCTCACACAGCTGCATCTGTGTGAGGACAGCACCAATTCTATGATGCTTGAGAGAGTAGTAGTATATGTTTCTATAGTTCTGACCATTGGGTACTTAAGGTGTTGTCTTTATTTGAGTAAACACATTTGTTTTTATAGTAAATTAATGTTTTATTCAGGCATGGCTCCAACTCGTAGCATTTAGTGTTATATAGCTAGCAAATTAACTTAACTCAGATCATTAATAAACTTAATTAACTTAACTCAAATCAGATAATTAGGCTAGCCTATGTTAGTATGTTTACCACCTGCTGCTGAACACTTAAGCCAGGGCCATCAAAACTCCAGGAAAGATTAATGATTTCCCTAACACTAAAACACTCTTCTATTAAATACTAGGTTTACTAAGTAGGGTACAGGGCTGTTGTTCTGCTATCAGTGCCTATGTAGTGTAGTGACATAGATGGTAGGTAACTACTATTCCAGGATACCACTACCTGCTGCAGAACACTTAAGCCAGGTGTGCTGAACTCCAGTCTTCAACAATAAGTTGTGTATACAGATAATACATAAAACAGCATTTTGTTAAAACTGTTACATTTATTATACTCAGTGATTCACAAATACTGCCTACTTTAAAATACAAATACTGCCTACTTAAAAATACTGTTCAGTGTTTCTATTTTACGTGTTCTCCATATGTCATATTTGCATGATGTTCCCATGTTTTTAATGCTCATTATGGTAGGTCCTAGTCCTGGCTGTAAGAACAACATTTAAAAACAAGTAACCCTTTGCTTTCATTTGTTGAAGCATATTAAAGACTTTTATATATGTTAAGATCAGCAATTGCAGATTCTGCAATTTCTACAATGAAAGTAGTAGTTCTCAGCTTTTTAACATCATATAAGTTTTCAAGTGGTACTTCAAAATTAATTAGACACTGTATAGTGTACTATTTCTGCTATAAGGAATGTATTTGTAGCACAAATCTAAAGCTTTTATACTTCTATGTAATTAGATTTGTCAAAAGAATGTAAGGAAAAAAATAACTACGAAATAACTTTACAAAACAAAAAAGAAACACCCAAGAAGGCCTTAAAATAATAAATGTAGCACTGTGTTATCAAATAAGGAAGCACCTTTTACAGTATTCTCACTTTTGCTGATTAAGATTTGTCTTCACCTTCAGCTTTAGTTTTTGCAGCCAGCTTGTTAATTTTGCAATACCAAATCAAAACAAAATTTGCTTTTGATTCAGACACAAGCCCCATTATATCAGCAAACATTACATGCATGCACCAACATTGGCTACTGAGGTTTAGAATGACAGCTCAAATCTCTGGAAGCAGAAGGTGTAGCACATATGTCAATTCTAATGTCACTGACTTGGCTGTAGTAAACAGTAAACAGTTATTAATGACCATGGAGAATGATTTTAGTATATTTGTTTTATTCACCTGTTACTTTAAGACATTGTGTAACATAGTTATAAATCTGTGAACCCCAAAATCTTCTGCTTTTCTCCCTTTGTTAATGACCTTGGTTAATGACCTTGGCTCTATAGTCTGCTCTAAATCACTTCTATTTATAATAACCTGGAAAGAACAAATACTGTTCTCTACCATAGACTTGAAATGGTTACTGTTAGTGTTTATCAGTGTTTCCAACCATGATTTAGAAAATCAAATTGCAGCCCTTTATTATTCAATAGTTTCATCTGTTATAGTAAAAAAGAAATAGGTTTTCATTCTTTAAAAAATTTCTAGTGTTTAATTTTTCCTAAATATTTCAGAAAATGACTCCTAGCTCAATTTCCAGATTCTTTTTCTATTTTGTGTCTAATAATGAAAAACTATATTTTCAGTATAAAGGAGAACATAATGAAACTTGAGTGTCATTGTGAGTGGAAGAATACATGTAAATTTGCTCAGTCCACTCCAAAATCATTCAGTTTTTCATTTTGGTTCACATGTAATTTATGCCAAGTATTCTTTACATATTACACATGAATTGGATGATCTTGTTTGTTTAGCCAATGCACATCTGATGCTCCTTTTAAAAAACCTAAATCCATCTCAGTTTTCCTGTTGGCATTTTCCTGCCACAGACTAGCTCATATATTCACAGCTGGTGAAACCAAATAATTTTTGCCATCAGTTCTATGTTTTGAAGGTCAGAACTGATAAACTGATGAGCTACTAGCCCCTCTTTCAAGGCCAGACTGGGTCTGTAGTACATGCAATGTATGTAGCACTGTAGTACTTCTCTGTAAACCTCTGACTTCTCATCAAACAGTGAATAACATCTTTATACTCATTAAGGGCAGACATAGACCACTGAAATTGCATGTCATCCAGTGGACATCAGGCCTGTATTGGAAACTTTGGATCTAGAGGGTTTTTCTCTATAGAAAAAATAAGTGGAGGAGAGGTGTTTGAAAATTGCCTCTATTCGCACCCTGTGATTGTTGCAAAAAATGTAATGTGTGTTGTCCGACCTATATTTTTTTCCTAAATGTTCTTATTAATTCTCCTCAGGAAGATGTTCAGCCTCATTGACCAATACAAAAGATATGTTACGACCAGCAGTAATGAAAATATATTTATCTGTCATCAATTCTCTTCAATAAACATTTTGAGACATTGTCCACTGAAGATAAAAGATGTGTAGAAGACAGCTGGTCCCCATCACCTAATGCTGCACCAATTAGCTTTAGTGTTAATTCATTAGCAGATGTGAGGTATTTGCAAATTATCTTTAGGAAGGCAGCAAGTCAACATATCACAAATGCTATATCTGTTAAGGAACAACTGGGTTTACTTGACATATTGGCAGGGAAGTGCTGGGAAGGACCTCTTGACATGCTTTGGCAGAAAATCAGATAAAATATTTGGGTTGCAACCTACAAACTTAGAGAAATATTTTCTAAAAGGTTGTAATGATAGTATACATTTTCCAATCTCATGTAATTAAAAAATATTTTCTATCTGCTATTTATACATTTACAACTAAGTTTTCTTAAAATGGGTAAATATTGACCCTTTTTGGTGAACAAAAGTCATGAAATGACCTTTGTTTACTTTACTGGCTTTTTAAAAAATAATTATTAAAAACATGTATTTAGAATATGCAACACACATTGAAATGTTAGTGAACTATTAAACTTTTATTAGCGCTAAAGCCACAGAATGAATTTGGTGCATTACTCCAATTATTAGTGCATATATTAGTAAATTTCATACACTAGATCAGTTAATAATGAATCAAGTTTAATGCATTATGAATAAATAATATATAGGGGGCTAATTTCGAACTTTATTGAGCTAGGAAGATAAATTTTAAACCACAATAAGTGTTAGTGTTATTTTAGAGGTTTATATAAAAATGAAAAAAACAGCCCCATAGCTGTATTTAATTTCATTTCAGCTAAAGTTTAAACAAAAGACAGTGTTGTCAGACTTGCTTGGCCATTTTATTGGATATTAGCATCTATGCATGTTTCACTTAAATAAATACGTAAATATAATAAAAAGAAATAGAAAATATTTTTTTTTTTTTTGCAATGTAGGTGCAGACTGCTATTAGGAAGTTTATAAATCAAAGAAGATTAGACTAAGTAGTATCCTACTTTGTCTAATCTTCTTTGATTTATAAGCTTTCAGTACTAGAATAATAGACTAGGAGAGAAAATTAAAGCAGGAGGTAATGACGGCTGGTGCAGGTTGGCCTGTGGCTGTGTTGCTGTAGCTCTGCTTCCTGAAGCCTCTTTTTGCCCTATATAAAACACCCTGGAGTGTGAGCAAGCACAGTTATTTATAGTAACAGCAATACAGAGCACAAACTGTTGGAGTGGGTGTTGGAATGTGCCATGTGGATGTTGGATTGGGATGTGTTGGGGTGGGCCATGTGGAAGTCAGAGTGGACCATGTGGGTGTTGGATTAGGGCACCTGGCTGTTGAAAGACCACATTGAGGTTGATGTGGACCACATGGTGTTGGAGTGGGCTAGGTGCCAGTTAATAGTTGCAGGTGCAGTTTGAATGTATAATAGGATCATTCGTTCCTCAAACTGTCCTCAAATCTTTCCAGGTTGGCTTTACTGGTTTTCCCAGTTGGCCATCAAACAGTCAATCTGATTGATCAGTTTCACCTCAGGCTTACTTGTTTGTTATTACTGTTTATTTACACTGGTTGCTTTCACCTGCTCCACTTCCACCTCCTTCAAATGGTTCATAGGGAAAATTTGAAAACATTGGAACATTGACAAATATAACATACATATAAATAAATTTTTGACACAAATGTATTCAAGAAAGAGTATAAAGTAGCCTCTTTTTATGCTTTTTTTTACCCTTTTTAAACTCTTAAAAGTACATGTTCAAAAAGTGAATTGATTAACTATAACAGAGTAAATGTAGTGCATTACTACCCTCCTCTGATGTTACAAGCATTCTCTTCTGCAGTTGCATACTTTTTTTTTTCAGAATGATTTCAAAAGATGGGGAAAGCTTAAAAAAGAAGAATCACCTGGTATAATAACAATCAAAAGTATTATTAAGCACTTTTGGTGAAGTTTAAATTGCCAATTGTAGCCACTGAATCTAATCACAGCCAATATATATTACATCCCCTGAGACTACTGCAGTAGACATCATTCAGCATTTTACAGAGCTGAAAGGCAAAGTCTGCGATCTTGGAGGGAAGAGTAGAACACAGAATATTTGTATAATGGGTCTCCCAGAATCAATAGAAGGACCTTGGTATTCTTCACCAGCATCTTTGGGGATCAGGTGCAACTATTGCGTCCAAAGACTGATAGGTCACTTATATAACTGACTGATATAACTGGACACCAGGGGAAAGTACATGTTGAGCTTTCAAATCAAAGACTTGTTGATTTGAGAATTACTCAAGTAGCAAACATGAGAGTCTATGAGTAATAACCAGCAGAAGCCCTGATCAAACTTTCCCTAGATCCATTGGCTATAGGTTATGTCTCCACCAGTTGAGTCAATATGAGTGGGATGTGCAGAGAGCCAAATATTTATGTATTTGTTGAGACAGCAAAATTATTCAAATAAAAAGGCATCTATGTTAGAAAATGAGGTAGTGGTTGGGGGACAGCAAATGAGTATTCAAAAGTACACTGTTAAATATGGAGGTAATTTAATTAGTAGCGCTAACAATAGAGCTAACTAGTTATACGTTAGATCTTGCTGTGTGCAAAAAGGAGAATAGCCTAACAGGCTATACAGATATTTAAATCATTGTCAGAAGTAGATGAAATCCAAAACAATAACAATAAATGTAGACCTACTTCTACACTGCCAGTAATACTGGCTAACAGTCAAACGCTGGCATAATGTCCTCCTGGTCAAACAAGCTCTGCTACGTCTGCATCTTCTAAGATGAAATAGTTGCACAGCAACTTTGCTAGAATAGCTATAAATAGCGCTCTGCGTTTCTCCAGTGTGATATCTGCAACTGTGTGACATCTAAACTGACTGAGCAGTGAGCACAGTGTGTAGGTGAACTAACTTGGCTACACTACCAGAGCTAAGGTAGACTAATCTCCTCCTCTTGGCCAAACAAACTGCTTCATATATTGCAGGTCTAATGATTTTTTTTTTTTAAATGCTTTATAATTAACTACCTCAACAAAAACAAAGGTAAAAGATAAAGAAAACAAAATAGTGGCAGAGTAATGGACTATGCCTATAGTTTAATCAAGCTGTGCTGCTAATTTTCAGTCTGTACAGTCTCTCCCCTCCACACTCCTATTGTCTTCCTAGCATGTCAGTACAAGCCAGTGGAGCACAAATACCACACTTACAGTTATAAGGAACAGCAGCTATTTAAGATGGGTATTAAAAAACGTATTACATAAACATTTTTAAAAAACACTATTTGTGCTTTGCCAAATACTGTATTCGATTCAGCTCCAACCCTACTTGACAGCTGCCGAGACCTTGGTATTCCTGTCTCAGAGGATGGAGTTCATTCCTTAAGTACAGTCATCATCTCTGTATGCATGTCACTCTCTAATCCAGATTAAAATGGTACAGTAAAATCATTTGTCTTAAATTATGGATCTTAAATTGGAACCACACTGAATCATGGACTTTCACACTGAAGTGGAAGGTGACTGCCCTGTACACAAACTGCTAGTGGCTTAGAGGAATATTGCCATGTATTCAACTGGGAAAAATTCTCAACATGGGGATCCGGAAAGAGATTTATAATATAGAGTGGTCTTCTATTTTTTTCATTTCTGAATAATAGATCTCATTCTACCCTGTACTTCACTTTTCATTTTCTCTAGTTTGCTCTTGAAGGCAACTAAGGCAGCTTTCAGTCTATCTGGTTGCTTTTTGATTTTCTGAATGTGTGGCCTTTATTTACTTTTACTGGTAATTATAGGAATTTAGAAAATGGGGCCCAAAGTGATGCATCATCCAAAATAAGATTCTTATCCAGTTTTACCAGGTCATGCAACCCCATTAAAAGCTGTCAAATTATTTTAGACTTTGTGTATATTTTCACAGGTCATGTACATAGTACTATTTACATCTTTGTCTCACAACTGTGGGCATCAAAGGTTGCTAGAACAACTCCTTTTCACCTTCTCAGCCTGATCCTCAACAGATTAGGATCTGTCACTTAACTTCTATGTAAAACACTTTGGCTTCTATTTAATTTCTTTCACATTCATGTTATTGACAGGATGTTATTGCAATAAATGCATGTATGAAGGTCTTTTCCAGGCAAAGGTCTGTTCTATTTATGCTGATGACATATATATGTCATTCGTAAACATACATTTGAGAAGTCAAGGTGAAAAACTGGTTCTAAGAAAACAAACAAACAAAAAAACAACCAGCTGACCAAAAAAAACCCAAATTGAACAGAGACTGTTAATGTGAACATGGCATAGACATGAAGCAAGAGTGGTTTGTGGGGAGCAGAGATGTTCTTTTCACTTTCCTTTTGTCAATATGATTTTGAATTTTTCTTTGAATTTATACATGGTTTTGAAACTGAAGCAGGTTGAGATGTTAGAAAACATAAGTGTAGTATCACTTTAAGAATTTGGTGCAGGACATCAATACATTAGAGGTATATCTAGTATGTAAATGATCTCAGATGAAAGATTAGAATGAACAGGTACAGGGAGAAAGAGTATTCTTTGAGTGAGGTAGGCGGTCCACAACAGTGTTGACAGAGAAAGTTTGAATATTATTTTAATTAGCATCAGTCTCTTATGAAAACACCCCTACCCATGTCTTTTTTATTACAATGGATTTACTTTTAGATGGATTTATCTATACATTGCCAATTCAAGAAAAACGGTCATTTATAAATTTATACTGAGAGAGAGATTATCTCAGGTGTAGTCACACTGACCTGAAAGAAGTAGAATCAGCAAAAAAAAACAAAAAACGGTCACATATTTGACTGTTTCTTTGAACCATGTTTGTTCATGAAATTATACAGTGAACATTGCAAGATTTTTTTTTTTTAATGTTTAATAATATTTCAGTATTTGATGCTATGGGAAAAATATTAAATGGAAGATAAACCTTAGATAAGCTTCAAGAATAATTCTCAGCACAATATATAATGACAAAACATACTTCTACATTCCTTACATGTACTGTAATTATTATGCATTTGTTTAATTTGTCTACTGGCTAATACTGATAAGCACTTTATTTTGACTATCACTTTATTCATGACAACAGTTTAGTATAATCACACGAAACTTTGGCAGCTTTATGTCCTTGCAAGATCTAGTGATTATTTTGTCCTCTGTATATGATGTGCTTTGTATGCTGCTCAGGGATCAAATTAGTCTGTCAGTTGGTCTGTCTATCTCATAGTGCTGTGCTTCAGTCTTTTAAGGTGCTTTGAAAACAAATGAAATTAGCATTGAAAATAGTATCAAGTCATAATTTGTTGTTTTTGGGGGGTTTTTATTACTGGTGGAAAATATTTTAGTATTTGTGAGAATAGGCTTAGTCTTAAACAAGTTATACATTAGACCACACATACAGCCCTATATTAACTATTTTCCATATTTGTGTCTTTACAGCTTTCTTGACCGAATTGATGCAGTAAGACAGAGTGACTATACACCAACGGATCAGGTACAGTCTCAGTTTATATTAGCTTCTCCACCTTTCTTAGTGTGCTTTTTATTTCTAGCCCTCTCTCTTCATCGATTACATCACCCGCCCTATTATTCATTATCGACTTAATGTCCTGACTATTGGCTTGATTTTTGATATTTTCAATGCATCACATTCTCAGAACAGGGAGAAATATGCATATTTCAAAAGACTCAAATTTATTTTTGTTTAGGACTTGCTACGCTGCAGAGTTTTGACATCAGGGATTTTTGAAACACGATTTCAAGTAGACAAAGTCAATTTTCAGTGAGTACATTTACTGTCACTTTGAGAAAGTTTTCCAGTTGAAGATTGCTTCTAATAAAATCAATTCATACAAAAAATTGTAGCATTACTAACAAGATAGACAGTTTGATATGTAATTCACGGATATTCCCATGAAAGAAATACGTATTTTGCTTAATGTGCAGTAATACAGCTTTTGAAAAGTTTGCAGTGTGATGTTCCAGTAGAAGGAGTCTGTTGTTAGTTAAAGAATAAATAAATATGTGCCTGAACATACATTCTCTTTCCTCTGTTAGTATGTTTGATGTGGGAGGTCAAAGAGATGAGAGGAGAAAGTGGATCCAGTGCTTTAATGGTGTGTATTTGACATCTGGTATATCTGGTATAATATTTGTGTGTGTGTGTGTGTGTGTGTGTGTGTGTGTGTGTGTGTGTGTGTGTGTGTGTGAGAGAGAGAGAGAGAGAGAGAGAGAGAGAATGTGCACATATGCATGCATGTGGCACTATACCTATATGTATGCAAAACAAATATACACTGCCTGCCAAAAAAAAAAGGTCACCACCTGGATTGGATAATTACTGCATGGGTGATTGTTTCAGCAGGCAACAAGTTTTTTAACCCTAACTGATGCAGTGAGTAGCTTCTCATTTGTTAAACAACCATGTCGAAAGACACATCCTGTGGTCATGGAAAAGATGTTAAACTGTTTCAAAAGGGTCAAATTATTGGCATGCATCAGGCAGAGAAAACATCTAATAAGATTGCTGAAGGTACTAAAATCGGGTTAAGAATTGTCCAACGCATTATTAAAAAGCAGAAGGACAGTGGGGGAAACATCATCCTCGAGGAAGGAATGTGGTCGGAAAAAAATCTTGAATGATCCTGATTGGCAATCACTTAAACGTGTGGTGAAATCAGATCAGAAAAAAAACAACAGTAGAACTCAGGGATATGTTTAATAGTGAAACTAGCAGCATTTCCACACGCACAATGCGAAGGGAACTCAAGGGATTGCGACTGAAGTGATGCACCCATCATGCCTAGTGCTTACCGCACAAGCCTGTGGGGGCAGTGCTATGATCTGGGGTTGCTGCAGTTGGTCAGGTCTAGGTTCAGCAACGTTATGTGCCCAAAGAATGAGGTCAGCTGACTACCTGAATATACTGAACGACCAGGTTATTCTATCAATGGAATTTTTTCTTCCCTGATGGCACAGGCATATTCCAAGATGACAATGCCAGGATTCATCAGGCTCAAATTGTGAAAGAGTGGTTCAGGGAGCATGAAACATCATTTTTACACAGAGTCCAGACCTGAACCCCATTGAGAATCTTTGGGATGTGCTGAAGAAGACTTTGCACAGTGGTCCAAATCTCCCATCATCAATGCAAGATCTTGGGGAAAAATTAATGCAGCTCTGGACAGAAATAAAAGTTGTGACATTGCAGAAGCTTGTGGAAACAATGCCACAGCGAATGCGTGTCGTAATCAAAGCTAAAGGAGGTCCAACGAAATATTAGAGTGTGTGATCTTTTTTTTGGCCAGGCAGTGTGTGTTAATGAAACTGCATTAACCATATTTTACATTTGTACTGAAAGTATTTAAAGTTGTGCCCTACTGTGAACATTTGGTGATTAGGGCTTTGTGTCTCCTCTTCTAGACGTCACTGCAATCATTTTTGTGGTTGCGAGTAGCAGTTATAATATGGTCATTAGAGAAGACAACAACACCAACAGATTACGGGAAGCACTTGACCTTTTTCGCAGTATCTGGAACAACAGGTGACCCTCACTCATATTTTCTAAGCCTTTCTCTAGTTTCATTAATATAACACTTAGAATCACCACAGTGATTTTATGGGTACTTAATAGGTAATTAATAGGTCAGTGTAGTCAATGGCCTCAGGAATTCTTTACAGTTATGTTGAAGATTATTGGAGGGTAAAAAAAGTTAATGAGAAATAATGTATTTATTTACTACATGAACCAGCTGTAACTTTAAAACCACAGACAGGTGAAGTGAATAACATTTTCTTATTACAATGGTACCCGTCAAGTGGTGAGATATATTAGGCTGCATTTGAACAGTCAGTTTTTGAAGTTGATGTCTTGAAAGCAGAAAAAATGGGTAAACATAAGGATCTGAGAGACTTTAGCAAGGGGCATATTGTGATGGCTGGATGACTGGGTCAGAGCACTTCTAAAACAGCAGGTCTATGCAGTGGTTAGTACCTATCAAAAGTGGTTTGAGGAAGAACAACCGGTGAACCAGCAACATGGTCATGGCTGCCCAGTGATACACATGGGGAGATAAGGCTAGTGTGATCCCACAGAATAGCTACAAATTGCTAACAATGTTAATGTTGGCTATGATAGAAGGGAGTCAGGATACACAGTCCATCGCAAATTGCTACGTATGGGGTTGCGTAGCCCTAGATGGGTCAGTGTGCCCATGCTGACCACAGTCCACTGCTGAAAGCGCCTACAATTGATACATCAGGATCAGAACATTTTACATCATGTGGATGATTGAGTGTGTTGGTACAATTCTTACTGGGGAAGAGATGGCAACAAGATGCTCTATGGAAAGAAGGCAAGCTGGTGGAGCCTGTGTGATGCTCTGGGAAACTTTGGCTTCTGTGATTCATGTTGATGTTACTTTGATATGTACCACCTACCTAAACATTGTTGCAGCCCAAGTAAACCCCTTCATGGCAATGGTGCTCCTTAATGAGAATGGCTTCAGTATTCTCAATGACGATAGGCTCCCTGCTACACTGCACAAATTGTTCAGGAATGGTTTGAGGAACATGACAAAGAGTTAAAGGTGATAACTTGGCCTCCAAATTCCTCCAAACTCCAAAATCTCAATCCGATCAAGCATCTGTGTGTTGTGTTGGAAAAACAAGTCCGATTCATGGAGGCCTCACCTGACAACCTACGGGACTTAAAAGATCTGATGTTAATGACTTGGTGCAATACAACAGGAAACCTACAGATGTCTTGTGGAGTTCAAGCCTTGATGGTCAGAGCTGTTTTGATGGCAAAAAGGGGACCTACACAATATTAGGCAGGTACTTTTAATGTTATGGCTGATTAGTTTAGTCCTTTTATTTGTCTTGCGGTAATTGGAAGAAACATTAATCTTAATTTACAGTAAAATAAAGAAAATGTCCAGAAAATGTCACACTTTGATGAAGATGAGTGGGCTTCTACTATATCAAGCGGTTTACCACGCATAGTTGAAATGGTGTCTTTCAGATATTGATTTAATATTATTACCAGATAGGATGGGACTTGGCATAACTGAACTTGCTTATTTTCCTCCAAATTGTTGCTGCTTGTTCAAAATTATTTTGAAAAATTTAAGGCATATTGGAGGGGATGAAGGATTGTTACAAGAGCTAAATCATTTTCAAACCTACTTTGTATATATATTTATTCTGGTGCCTTCACTCACGACCCAAAAATGGGTGATGGTGAAAAGTTCTATTTTGTTTATCATCATCATCATCATCATCATCATCATCATCATTATCATCATCATCATCAGTAGTAGTTGTATTAATAAGCTACTTACTGGCTGATTTGATGTTTTGGTAAGATTTTTATTTTATATTATACCTATTGTTTCTTAATTCATTAAGATTAATTCATCTTAATTAAGATTAATTAATCATCATAACATAGGATGCCAAAATGTGTGGAGAACATTGTGAATCAGAGTCCTGGAAACTATTTTAAAGCATTTCTTTCTAACTGGATCTGTCTTTTATGTTTCTGTTTTCAGATGGTTACGAACTATCTCTGTCATATTATTCCTCAACAAACAAGACATGCTGGCTGAGAAAGTATTAGCTGGGAAATCCAAAATTGAAGACTATTTCCCAGAATATGCTCGCTACACAATACCAAATGAAGGTATTTCTGAGACAGGCCTCACAAGTGTTCATTCATTATTTAGCCATTTAATTTTTTCATGTATCTAATAGGATACTTGCTACTTTCTCTTATTAGACTATTCTTTGCTTTTATTCTTCTTATTTTCATTAATATATAATGTTTAATAATCTTTAAAAATATGTAGATAAATGGAGTTCAGTTATTACTTAAAAAATACTTATATTTTTTCAGACTCTGAGCTCTTAGCAAAAATGTGGCCTTTTACTGTGGCCATTATTAGTTGTGATATAAATTACTCATCCACTTTTTACACATCTATAACTCCTTTGTATACTTTTTCATCCCTTGCTTTTCAATCTATATAGACTTCAGTCTATATAATATTTTACTTTTTTAAAAAATCGAATCAAATAACAATTTTCTTTCAGCAACTCCAGAGCCAGGAGAAGACCCAAGAGTGACGAGAGCCAAGTATTTCATTCGAGATGAGTTCCTGGTAGGTTTTTTAAATGTATTTTCAAGGGACATCCACTGACCATTAGCAAAACAAACTAATATATGATTCACCAATCAGTGCATCAGCAGCCAGTGTATCTCCTCTTGTCAACTTCTTAATCTTGATGCCACAGAATCTTTTGTCAACATTTCAGTATTTTATTCTTAAATTCAAAGTCAATAATGCATAGCTAAGCTTTTATCGGCAGCTTCTTGGTATTTTTAAGTAATTGTATTTATCTCTGCTTTCTGATTCTGTTTATCTCTCTCTCTCTCTATGTAACAGAGGATCAGCACAGCAAGTGGAGATGGGCGTCATTACTGTTACCCTCATTTCACGTGTGCTGTTGACACAGAGAATATTCGTCGGGTCTTTAATGACTGTCGGGACATCATCCAGAGAATGCACCTGCGGCAGTACGAACTCTTGTGATCTGGGTTATGATAGCCAGAGTGCTTTTTACAAACCTGTCTCCAAACTCCCATGCTCCTTCCCTGCCCACTCCCAAGCAAGGCCAAAATGGACTATATATACTACTGACGTTTGGCAGACTATCTTCTTTTCTCTTTTCATTTGTCATTGCTTTTTTAAAAACATTTGTTGATTGGAGTTGGAGGGGATATTTTTTGCCATTTCACTAAGCCTTTGGCTACCTCCTTATTTTTTATTTTAATATAAATATATAAATATACAGAAACTGTGTTTGTGTGTGTGTGTGTGTGTGTGTGTGTGTGTGTGTGTGCGCGTGCGTGTGTGTGTATGTGTGTACGCACACGTGTGCTTGCGTGTATACACGGTCTGGCTGCTGCCAATTTATTTATGGATATCGCATCACCTTATGACCTCCAGACCCCCTGACCTCTTGACCTTCTGGGCTCTCTGCTGCTCTTTTTCTTTGAACACTGAAGAGTGCCCATAGATCAAGGTACAGAGGTGAACACTGGGAAAAGGATAACTTAAAAACTGAATGAAGTAATGCACTTTTGCATCAGGTTTTACTGACTATATTTGTTTTCAAAGATAGACACATTCAATGTAGCATTGTAATGTTTGACTCTATGTCCTGCTTAAAGATGTGGTATTGGTTGGAGTTAGACTGGGGGCTACAGAGTATTCTTACAGGTTAAGGAGTTCCATAAGAGTTCCATAAGAGTCTTAGTTCACTCCACTAAGAAAGATAAAGCAACCACTTTAATGTGTCCACATATATTGTTTAGATCATACATTACTTTGGGTGAAAATTAAACAAAAACAAAAACATGCCATTTCTTTTTTTTAGTTTCTTAACTTGTACAGGCTGTGCAAGGTTAAATTTCTCCTGTACAGACTATAAAGTTTTATTATTTTGTACAATTTTATGGAAAGAGAGAAAAAAATCTACTTGTAGATCTTTGTGCCTTCACTTTGGCTGTACCTGTAAATGAGCTGAGATGTAACTGACCACGCTGTACAGCTTGATGTCACCCTGTCAGCAGAAGGGACTGCAGATGGGAGCCTATTCTGTAGTTTATTTTCTTTTTGGTGTTTTGTTTTTACAAAAATACTGTTTAGTATAAAAATTATTAAAAAGAAAAATGTGTATACATTATGCAATTGACCCCATTACTTCTACACAAAGAAGCACCATGGCTTTCTTTTTTGTTTTTGTTTTGTTTTTATCTTCTTTTATTTCATGCTTTAAACAACATTGGAAAACAATTGTTAAAACAAAAAAAGAAAAAATACATGGTGTTTTCATAGGGACCTTTTCGATATGAAGTATGTCTGCAATATGTGAGCGTGTGGGTGCATGCATGTGCGTGCATATATGAATAAGTGAGATGTTGAGCCAGACGCATGTGTAGTGTGTATGCAAGAGTGCATTGTGTGCATTCTTTTATAAATGTGTGGTACATGTAAATTTATAGGTCTATATAAATATATATGTACAATTCTACATGTTTAATTATGTGTGTCTAGGTGTATACATACCTTTTTATGTATACAGTGAAGATGTGTACATACACACATAGATAAGCATGTCTGGAGTGAAACGAATAAATGAGAGTGTGCAATACTAAATGCAGTTGTGTTGTACCACCACTTTCACCATTTTATATAGAATATCAATTGAGATATTGCATTCAGGTAATTAAAGTGAGAATGGATTCAACAAGATGGAACAGTTTTGTATTAAGGAAAAGTGTATGTAATTAGGTTTCAGAAGAGCCCTTGTAACTTAAAGCCTTTGTGTATTCAAAGTCAAATCCCTAGCCACAGCTTTAGTACCAATGTCTGCCATAAACTAACAAAATATTTTCCAATCCTAGTCCTAATAATAATATGCAACATTAAGAAGCTTTCAGTGGAACTATGAAAGTTTTCAGGAAGAAGCAGGGGAATACCATGTGACAACCAGTAAGATATGAAAAGGCAAAATAGCATTGTATTATATTATTTTCCTGTTAATAGGTTTATAAATAAAATAAATAAGATTTAATCTGTGCCCTAAAAAATATAATTTCATCATGATAATTTCACCATTTCCTGTTATGTGGAAGTAAAAAGGATTTTAAAACATGGTGCAGTAATTACTTTTCGTATGTGGATATTGACACCTCTATACAATATAAATTAATACTTTTAGAAGAAAGCAGGAGGCTTTTGTCATCTGTCCTTTGCAGTCAGGATTAATGTTATTTAGATTGTCATGGTCTTTTATTCCATAGTTTATATCTCTTTCAGTTCATGCCAACTTACTGCATTAGGATAGACAAATTATATTTCTAATATCCAGTATTTAACTCCTTACCAGTTTAGGCTTTTATTTCAACCCTTCAAAGTTCTTATCCACTTTGGTAAGAAAGGAATTAAAAAGGGTTGCATTGATTTAAAAACAGGTACATTCAAAAGCCAGAAGACAGGCATTACCATGACTGGCTAGAATTCAACTAAGGCTGTTTTATTTTTACTTGGCTCGTTGAACCAGAGTCCAAGAGTTTATGACCTATTTGAGTTCCAATGTATATAATGATAAATACATATAATACACATACATTACTTATTAATTTGTATTACCAACAATTACTTTTGAAGTACTTCTGCATTTATAATATGCAGCTTTAAATCTATTCAAATTATTTTAAAAATTAGCAAGACATACATTTTATTGAAATGTAGTTTGTCATTCACAAATGAGCACTCCAAGGCAGTTTGACATTGTCATCCATAATTAAACAAATGCTTAAACAAAATTTCTTTCCTTATCTCTCTCTCCCACACAAAAGCAAATGCCTTCACACAAACACATCCTTGGTTAAATACATGACTAGCTCTCTACAGCTGTATATTAGATAATACACTGCTTAATATATTAGTAAATAAATTCAGTAAAATTAATACATTGTATAACTTCTGATAACGAATAATGTTAAGAAATACAATCCAAAATATATCTAGACCATATATAGTTAATATCCTATTTATTCAAATCTCATAGTGACTTTTTTAAATACTTAAACCCATTACAGTTCTATTGCTAATCAAATAAATATACTTCCTAGCTTTATTCATTTTATACCCTTTTTTCTGAAGTGTTTAGTTCATAGCCAAAAATTTTGAAAAATGTCACTGTGCTATGCAAGAAAACCGCATGTCACTCAAGATTATACGTATTCCTAAATGCATACATGCACTATAATAGTCAATTTCCATACACAGTTAAATGTATGTAGTTTAAAGCACAGCTTATTCCGGAAAAATCATAGAATATCAGTCTCACTGCTTGTTCAAGATCATAAGCTTAAGCATAGTGCTTATACTCATGACATTTGTGAAATACAAGAGTAAATGGCAAAATGCTATTACATGAATGGTAAAGTTAAATCTTCCCAATGACCATACTTTGTTTGCAAAGGTAAAAAAAAGTTTTACAGTAATATTCAAGATATGTTCATAATAATTAGACTAAAAGCTTTACAGTAAATGCCAGAGTGGTGTTTGCAGTCCAGCCTGAAACGCTGCGACAGCTTCATATTCAAATACATTTATCTTTTTTTTTTTTTTTTTTTTTTAGTGAGAATTGTTACATGAAACAAATCAGTAACATTTGTTCAGTGTGAAACAGCCTAGTTCCTTTTTTTAAATACAGGTTATTCCATTGTTTCTTATTTCAAGACAGAAGCCAGTGGGTTTTTTGTTGTTTTTTAAAGTGAATGAGCACAGCTGGTTAGAATTAACTTCTATAGAATACAAGATAAACTTTAATGTATGCAAATCTTTCAATGCAATGTTGATAAATGAGGGCCCAGGTCAGGTGTTTTTCTTTTCAAGAGGATAAGTTTATAGTTTATATTTGCTGACAGAATTAAAAGTAACCAATTTTCTTCCTATTCTGTATTCTTATATAATTCTTGCCCAATTAGTCTGATCTTTCAGAATATATAGAAAATGTTAGAATACCCTGGAATGGTCTCTTTTTTAACTATCCTCAAAATTGAAATAGATAAATAGATAAATGTTCCCATTTAAGACAAAATATGAATTATACTGATAATAATTTTGAATTTCTCTGGTGATTCTTCTGGATTACTGCTTTTCATTCTGATATTTCTTGGTGATCTGAAAAGTAAGTGATTGTCCAATTGGTGCATAGCTGAATGTGTTTGCAGAGACTTGGGTTTTAAAGCTCTGTGGGCCATTTAATGTCCCTCTCTGCACCTCTGAGCAGTATCTTGGCTTTATTTCCTGCTTTCTGTGCCTCCTTGATGGTCCAGTAGTGGTTGCAGACTGGATGCATGCCACCCTACTGACATATATAGGTGCAGTCTTTTCTCCCCTTGACTTAACATTGCTTACTGTAGAGGTGTTAGTAAACACATTTGATAAGTGCTCTTTAAAGCGACTGAAAAAGCCCGGTTGTGGTTTCATGGTTGCCACAGGACGCTCCAAAGTTAGCAGGATTGGCTGTCCTACAGTAGTTTCATTAATCTCTCTCTGTAGAATAGCAATTTCACATGGTTTCTCTGCATGCATCTGTGAGTCTCCTGGGCAACCAAATGTCTCACCCTCTTTGGGAACATAGTCGTCCAAGTCTTCAACGGTGAGCACCTTATTGCTCTCAGCCAAGATTTTGTGGTCTTGAGCACCAAGTTCACCATTGTTCTCATACTCTGGAATAATTATGGTTGCATCATCATCACCACCATCATCTGTACCTGTTTCCACCAAGATATATGGCTGCTCAAAATCAGAATACACTTCTGAAATGCTTTCAGTATTTTCATACTCATTTGTTAAAATTTTCCCCTCACTGTTCCAAGAGTCCATGCTGTCCACTGACACTTGCATTGCCTCTACTAATTTGTTGTTGGAGTTGTTAGCATTTGGGTTATCTGGCGGTGGTCGCTTGCTGGGGGAAGCACCTCGTCTTCTGGGCAACTTTGGTGATTTATTCACTTTGTACTCAATAATCTCCTCTACTTCCACCCATTTGGGGTTCTGAGCTGTGGCTCCCTCAGGCTCTGTTACATATAGGGTTGGTACAGGCTTTCTAGTCATTGTTTTCCTATGTCGTGGGGCTTCTGTGGTGGAAGCCTCTGAGCGGTAGACTCCCATAGATGAAGGGTGGGGAGACATGTGCCGCTTCATCCGAGTGTTCTTCACTACAGTAGTGATGGTCTCCTCTCTGCACAGGAAACCAGAGTAGCTGTGAGTCTTTTACAAAAACAAGGCATCACCAGGATCCCACAACTGTCAACTGCTTAAAATATGCAAAAGACAAGTGATTTTTAAACATTCAGGGTTGCTGGTTTTCGGTTAACGTCAACATTTAAAGTGAGTGTGCTTTTGTCTTCACTTCATTAAAATCACTTGGCCAATCAGAAGGTAAGATATCATATTGGTTCTTAGTGGTATATGTAGCATGAAGTAGAGAGCTAGATGGCATTACAAATTCTCCAGAGGTTAAGTGGGGAGTCACATTTTCTGTGAGACTTGAATAAAATGGCAATAATCTAACAGCATAGTATATTGCCGGGTTTTGGGTTGTTTAAATAATCACTTACATGATTATGGTTTTCTTAGGTACTTTAGTGTCCTGCTCTGTTACTAAAAGGAGAAAATAATGATATGAAATTAATGAAACAAAAAAGCATGCCTGCAAAAAACATTAATTTATGCATTTTATGCAGCTTTCATAAACTGATGTAATCAATAAATAAATTAATGTAGATTCTGGCATAGTTTTGTTTAATCTAAATATATGTTTCTATAAAACCAAATTAAACTGTAAGATTAAAATCCACCTCCTAACTGTATTTGGAGCAGTAAGAAACCAGTTAGGATCCAGTTAGGATCTAACTCAACTCTGTCTTCAAAACACAAATAAATAACGAAGTTTTGAACATTTTTATTAATGCTACTGCACATGTGTGAATCTATCCTCGCTACCTTCAATAGTGATGGCCTGGTCTCCTCTGTGAGTTCCTGCCATTGCCACTGTAGGAAGGACCAGCTCTGCTGCACATTTAGCACCGCCCAGATGGTTAGACAGCTGCAAATAAAGCATGCGATAACATCTTCAATTAAAAACACTGTTTAACTGGTACATTTAGAGTAACATTATGTGTATCTGTTTTTTTGTAACTGCTGATTCATAAGGAGCTTTAGTGAGTACTGTACCTCACATTCATAATGGCCCAAGTCTCTCTCTCCAGGGTTTTTAATAACCAAAACCACTACTCCACTGCGAGGTTCACTGTATGTCTGATACTTTTCTTGGTCTGTTAGCAATTTTCCCTCCTTAAACCACCTGTGCAAGAGTTTTAAAAAGTTATAATTTCTTTTAGGTCCAGTGGTTGTTATCCTCAAAACAATAAAATATTAGTTTGCAGGCTAATTAACTGTTAATTGAAGGAGAAATATCTTTTAGATTTAAGTGAATGAGTACCTTATTTTTGGGCTGGGAGCACTTTGTATTGTGCAAGTGAACTGAACATCCTCTCCTACAATCAAGGTAGCATTCCGTAACTTATTCACAAAGCGTGGCGGCACTACAAACAGATTAAGACACAGAAAATTTACTTCACATATTAAATTAATTTGACTACAAATTTAATTTTAGAATTAAGTCCTGGAGACCTACCACCTCATAGTTTAGTTTCAACCCTAAACAACCACAACCTTAATTTTCTGCCACTCATTTGTTGTAATTGAAATAAATAATAAACCCCCCAATTAAAAACAATGAAGCTAAATCTAGGAAGTAATGTTTGTCCAGCACTATGCCCTACCCTGTACAGTGATCTTTCCCAGGGTACTGGCATTCCCAGCGGCGCTGGATGCAAAACACATGTACTGGCCCGAGTCATCAGCTGTCATGTTATCCAGAATGAGAGTGCAGGAGCCATCGGGGTCCTCAATTATGATGTGGTGAGGGTCTACCTCCACTGCACGTCCATCTATTCAGTCAAAGAAGTTTCATTAGTGTCTAATTTAACCTAGCAATGTGTCTAATTTAGGATTTATTGAAAATTCTATTTGGTTACTTAAAAGCAACATCTACATTTTATACAGATTTTTCAAATATGATATACACTGCCTGGCCAAAATAATTTCGTTGGTAAACGTTTTCGTTTAAATTTTGATTTTGGCACGCATTCGCTGTGGCATCGTTTCCACAAGCTTCTGCAATGCCACAACATTTATTTCTGTCCAGAGTTGCGTTAATTTTTCCTCAAGATCTTGAATTGATAATGCTAGATTTGGACCACTGCAAAAAGTCTCCTCCAGCACATACCAAAGATTCTCAATGGGGTTCAGGTCTGGACTCTGTGGTGGCCAATCCATGTGTGAAAATGATGTCTCATGCTCCCTGAACCACTCTTTCACAATTTGAGCCCGATGAATCCTGGCATTGTCATCTTGGAATATGCCCGTGCCATCAAGGAAGAAAAAATCCATTGATGGAATAATCTGGTCATTCAGTATATTCAGGTAGTCAGCTGACCTCATTCTTTGGGCACATAACGTTGCTGAACCTAGACCTGACCAACTGCAGCAACCCCAGATCATAGCACTGCCCCCACAGGCTTGTACAGTAGGCTCTAGGCATGATGGATGCATCACTTCAGTCGCAATCCCTTGAGTTCCCTTCACATCGTGCGTGTGGAAATTCAGCCGCCTCTCTTTCTATCCTGATGTGCCCATCACTCTGGAATGGGGTAAATCTCGACTCATCAGACCACATGACCTTCTTCCATTGCTCCAGAGTCCAATCTTTATGCTCCCTAGCAAATTGAAGCCATTTTTGCCAGTTAGCCTCACTGACAAGTGGTTTTCTTAAGGCTACACAGCGGTTTAGTCCCAATCCCTTGAGTTCCCTTTGCAATATGTGTGTGGAAATGATCTTACTTTCACCATTAAACCTATCCCTGAGTTCTACTGTTGTTTTTGTACAATCTGAATTCACCACACGTTTAAGTGATCGCCGATCACAATCATTCAAGAATTTTTTCAGACCACATTCCTTCCTTGAAGATGATGTTTCCCCACTGTCATTACACTTTTTAATAATGCATTGTATAGTTCTTAACCTGATTTTAGTAGTTTCAGCAATCTCCTTAGATGTTTTCTCTGCTTGATGCATGCCAATAATTTGACCCTTCTGAAACAGATTAACATCTTTTCCACGACCACAGTATGTGTCTTTCAACATGGTTGTTTAACAAATGAGAAGCTACTCACTGCATCGGTGAGGGTTAAATAACCTGTTGCCAGCTGAAACATAACCGTCCATGCAGTAATTATCCAATGGGAGGCTCTTACCTATTTGCTTAGTTAAATCCAGGTGGTGACCTTTTTTTTGGCCAGGCAGTGTATCTTGCAACGTTTCATGAACAATCAAACCAATTTTATACAGAATTTTCTAGATCTTGACTAAAAATAATAAAGTAGTTAAGCATTACAGTGAAAACACACTACACGTTTTGCACAATATTGACTACTTAAGCTTAAAACACATGTAGAGTTATATTGTAGCAGACAGTTTTATATATATATATACACACATATATATAATTTCACTTCATTTTCTCTGAGTTTCTTTTCACTGCTCCCATATATCTATGTATATTCAAGAGTTGGGTAGAACTTGGAGAATGAAGAAATGAACAGTTCCAACTGCAACTGCTCTATAGCATGCAGCTCTAGATGTTCTTCCTGTAAACGTATTAACACAGCCATTAAAATAACTGGCATAAAAGGATCAATTGTCATCACCAATTCCTTCTCATGCATCACTGCGGGAGCTATCTATTGTATTACTTTTAAGAGATGTAATCAGATTTATAATTGAGAAACCAAGAGAAGGATTGCTGATCAGTTGAACACCCTCAGACCATCAGAATTAACGATTTGTCATTTCCAGTGGCATGACATTGTAATACTAATAAACACTACATTAATGACATCAGTTTGTATTGCCAGTTGTTGCTATGGCAGCAATGAAATTAGAAAAATCAAAGAAAAAGAACTCATCTACACTCTTGGAACTTCAGAACCCCATGGAATGAATGTTATCATTTAAACATCTCCTTTTTCATATATAAACTGGTTGCTCCTACTACTAATTTAGAAGCACAAAAAGGTATAACTAATTTACAGAAATTTACAAATAAAAATATTCTAAATAGCTATTTTTATTCTCACCTTTGAACCATGTCACTACTGGTTTAGGAGATCCTGTAACTTTGCAAGCCAGTTTAACTGTCTGTCCCAACTCTGCTGTGCAATCAGTCAGCACTGCGTCAAAATCTGGAGGACCTGTTTCACAAACACACATTATATATACAGTTTTAGCTTTACTGTAAAAAATATGAAAGACAAGACAAACATATTTGGCAGTTTCCTGCCACAAAACCATCTGTTGGTGTTTAAAACAAAATTGATGCATCATATAGGCCTAGTTCCAGACACTTCTGTTCCATGTTTGAAGAGGTAGTTGCCCTACTGAAGTACCATTCTATTGTAGCCTGATTGGCTAGGCAATGTGGCAGCCATACTCATTTGAATAAAGTTTAAATCTGAAAGATTTTTGCTGTGTGGCGAGGCTACATTTGACGCAACTGAACCTATCATGCATCGCATGGTTGCATCAGAGATCTCCATTGAAATGAACAGGATGGGGCACAGCAAATTGGCCACAGCAAAGTGGATTGGCCACAGTGAAGTGGATATGTACATAAGTAGCAAATCGACCTGCATCTGACATTTTAATATAAATGGAAATAAATAATCTTTTACATTTCAAAGAAGATTACCGCAAGCAAAGACATTTATCTAAACTGTCAACAAAACGTTTGGGTGATTCTGAGTGACTTTGAATGATTTTTTGCTGAAACTGTAGGCCCACTCCTACAGATGCAGTGTGAAGTGAATTATCTGAATTAAGAATTTCTTTAATGAGAAAATTAAGAACATTAGAGATAACATTGTGTATTAACATGACATGCATTTATCACTTCAAGATTGGACTACTGTGATGCCTTACTATCTGGCTGTACCATTAAGAGCTTAAGCAAGCTCCTGCTAGTTCAAAATGCAGCAGCCAGAGTTCTTACTAGAACTAGGAAATCTGATCACATCACTCCTATCTTAGCTATGTTACACTGACTCCCAGTAAAATTTTGTATTGATTATAAAATACTTCTAATGACCTACAAAGCACTGAATGGTCTTACCTCACAGTACCTTAGAGAACTCCTAGTGTATTTAAATCCATCACTTCTGCTTAGATCAAAAGGGCCCGGCTCTTTACTAGAACCAAGAATAGGAAAATCTACTGCAGGGGGCAGTCTTTTCCTATAAAGCTCCTTTTCCTATAAATGGAATAACCTTCCTGTAAATGTTCAATACTCAGTCTCAATACAGTCTCAATATTTAAGGCTAAGCTGAAAACCTATCTGAACAGTTAGCCAATTTTTTTTTTTACTTTTTCCCATCTTAGGGAAGTAGCCAAAAAAAGTACCCAAATAGCCATCTTAGGAAAGTAGCCAAAAAGGACTCTAGAGTCCTTTACACCTATCCAATAGCCAGAACTTATATCTCTGATCTCGTGCTCAAAATCCTCCACTTGCTAACGAAATTCATAGATCTGGGGGTCCATGGGCATTGAGAGTTATGGTAAACTGGGATGTTATGATGCTGTCACTTCACCTCTCTTTTGTCACTCAAGTTTGTTGACTGAGAGTAGTGGAATGCTAAGCTCTATACTTTTAGCTGTGCTGCCATCGCTAGATCTGCCAGAGTCCATCTTTGCACATTTGCACACACCCTCGTACCTGGACATGCCTAATAATCTATTCTGTCTTTCTGCCGAGGTGCACCTACCCCTGATGTCATGATGTTACTGAGCTTCAGCCACTGAGCTGGCATGGCTACTCCCACCACTCCCTGATATCTCCTGCTGTAGACCACCACACCTCCATTCCAGCCAACTACTTCTCCGTTACCCTTGAAGGACATTCTCTTGTGGGATGGGTTTCAGACGTGCACACCATGGGGAAAAGACTAGGACCTCTAGAAAAGTAGACTAGACATTTGCTCATTTTTTCATTTTATTATTTTAAAAAAAATTCTCTTAAAATTGTCACTATTGTGACTGTTGTCGGCCAGAGGAGATTGGTCTCCCTCCCCCTCCCCCCTTTGAGTCTTTGTTCCTCTCAAGGTTTCTTCCTCATGTTCCAGTTTTTCCTTGCCACTGTCGCCCTTGGCTTTCTCACTGAGGGCTTGGACTTGAAAATTTGTAAAGCTGCTTTGTGACAGCATCTGTTGTAAAAAGTGCTATATAAATAAATTTGATTTGATGTATAGTTTGAGGTTGCATTCCTAACCTCATGCCTCCAAGCAAAGTAATTAAACTGGTATCATATTTTTTGGTTAGTTGGACATAGTTTCTTGAGTCTGGTCTTGTTTAATTAGCATATTTAACAGTAACCAATATGATATAGTTGGGTACACCCAAGTTCATTGAATAAAGTTTATAGTTCACTACAATGTAGCGCTCTGTGACCCCATACGCAGAAGGCTCTCATAGCGCAGACAAGATATCGCTGTATCTCAAGCTTATTGCTTTTTCTTATTAGCTTATTGTTTGCCAGGTGGTTATCCATAAATTCCACTCATCTTATTGGTTAACATGGTCTTGCAACACTGTTGTTATATTTCAAAGTGCTCAAGGGGGTATAAAAGTAAAATATATGCCACATGTATAATGATTGTGTCCAATCCATTCTACACCAATGTGCATAACATTTGCATCTTCCACAGCTATGCTGTATCTTTTTAGTACCTAGGTACACTTGAAGTGTATTGTTTTGTTATTTTCAGTGGTGAACATAACATGCTATGTCTCTTTAATTCAGTAAATTCAGTAAAGTCCCTTTAATTCAGTAAATAAATTATCACAAGTACCATGTTGTCTGCAGTTATGTTCTGTCATTGGTGCAAAGAAGAAGAGTATGATATTAAAGCATTAAACCTAAAAGATTTAGCAGAGTAGGGTGGTCATAGATAGATTAAAGGTATTAAAATTCCCAAACACCAGCTCTAGCTGGTACACAGAATGTGATACAGGGCATATTAGAGTATCATTCCTACATAAATCTAAATTTATCCTGGTAATGGGAACAGGCAACTTACTCCATGCCAGCATGCTGTAGCGCTGCTGAAGGTTGCAAAGGTCCCGAAGCCAGGAGTTCTTGATGATGATAGTGCGTGCCTGCAATGTGTACTTCCTGACAGAGTCCTCACGCTCGTGCCAGATCTCAAATGCCCTTTCATCACCCTCCACAGTCTCATTCACATCAATATCTGTGAGCTATGAAACAGACACATAAAAAATGAGGAACAAACATGTTAAAGAATGGATTAAAAAAGAATGAATATTGAAGAATTGGTTAATAAAAACAGATTTTTGAGGACTAAGTAGGATTAGAGATTGATTCATTCTTGGTGTGTATAATATTAATAATACATCAGGTAAATTATTGTAATGCTTTAATTTGAATTATTTCGTGATAGAATATTAATCATTAGGCAATATCACTCCACTGTAAACATTCAGGATAAACAACAAAGTTAACAAGAGTAACAAAATCTTGTGAAACAAGATTAACAGATTTATTTAAACCAAATATTTAGTGAATATATATAACTATTCTCAAAAACTCTAAAAATGACAGCAATTGTCTGTCTGTCTATCTATCTATCTATCTATCTATCTACCCCTCTTTAACAATTAATTTCTGGAACAATGGCTTATCTACTGAGGCCAGTTATGTTCAATCTACTTAGTCACAGCAACATTTTATACCTTCATCATGTTCTTGAATATGTATGCTTGGGTGTCTGTGTTTGTGTCTCTTTTCTGTTTGCAGATGATAACATAGTTTTTGAAGAGGAAGACATGGCGGTGATGGCCCCTAGAGGAGGTTCTGATTCCTGGAGCACCTTCCCAAACGTTAAAAGGACCCTGCCCAAAAGAACGCAAAACACAGAAATAAGAAATAAGAAATGTTTTACTGTTTGATTTTCTGATTTCTCTTTCAGGCAAAGCACTTTGGAGTTACTTGACAGAATTAAAGCCCTTTAACTACTTCATAGAATAAGTCCGTTTGGGCAATGAACTGAAATCCACTGCCGTGTACATCTCTGAGATGTGTCTTCTCACCTTTCTGCAGTATAATTGTCTGGAATTAAATTGTTCTCTTTAAATGATCTATTGTTCTTGTATAGTTTAGCTGTTTTAGTTATTTGTTTTTCTTCACAGTTTAATTATTACTCCTTAAATTCAGCTGGCATTGCCTTTAATTATGTTTTCGTGCAAGGCTAGCACTAGGTTATTTTGATGGATACTTTTTGGTCTTCTTCCTCAAAAATAAGTTAGCAAAATTTCACCACAATTCTAATAAACACTTCAAAAGTGTTTCATTTTGTTTACATTTACCTGATACATCCAAAGCAACTTACAATTATAACTGAGTACAACTTGAGGGTTTAAGAGGCTTGCTCAAGGAACCAACAATGGCAATGGTAGGGCTTGAACCAGCAAACTTCTAATTACAAGTTAAGTACCTTAACCACTGACCTACTACTGGCATGGTTAAAAGAGTTGTGTCACTTACTGCAGTTGTAAATGTAAGACTAGGAACATCTCAGCACTTTGAGTTGCAGTAAACAAGATAAGGGATAGACTTCCTCTAACTACAAGCCACAATCTCTATGCCTTTGACTACTGGGAGCATGACAGTAGTGTTTACAGAGAAAGTTAATGGCACATACTCTGTTTCAATGATTGCATGTGGGTGGAAAAGGGCAGGTGTAAACTGCAGTTAATGCCAGATCCCAGAAAACAGGTATTTCAAAATAATTTTGTAGCAGTAACCTTGGTTTTGAATTTATAAATGAATACTTTGGTGGAGGTAACACAGTTTTTGGGGGGACAAATCTGTGCACACACCCATTTTATAAATACAAAGATACAAGGAAAAATTGAAAAACTAGTCAGAGGGTATAATAATTTTATTGCATAGTCAAACTATATTTACATAGTAAACAATATAAAATCAAGGCATCTATTATGTATTGCAAAATTCCTTCAACTTTTTCAATATTTAAGAATAAAATATTTTGGAGCAGTGACAGTTCACATGTAAGACCCACCCATAAACTATGACTGTGTAGGTCTTCAGAGTTACTCGGAAAGTCCACTAGAGGTCAATATTGTCCCATATATGATGAGCACCCTCTCCTAACATATACATATCTAGGGTTTCCTAATCCCTACTATTGAATATGCCTAAACCATTCAAGCACTACATAAACTCTTTTAATGCACACATCAGTGATCCCAAAGAACATGGGAATACAAAAACTAAAAAGACTCCTGTAATATCTTATGCTTTCAGTCTCCTATATCAACTTTGTCTCTTGGTACTTCTGCAAGTGATGCAAGGCCAGTGAGCCTACAACTCAAACTGTTTCTTTACTAAAGATTCCTAAATAAAAATGTTCATTACACACCATCAGTGTAATAAATACCCACCCACTTTGTTCCACTTTCTCTCCTCACCATCTTGTTAAGGAGTACACAGTGATCTTGGTGGTTAAAGTCATTAAGTAATGTATACCAAAGCTAGTTTGGGAGTAAAGGTTTCTTTATGATCAAAGAACATGTATAAGAGTGAGTGAGTGTGTGTGTGTGTGTGTGTGTGTGTGTGTGTGTGTGTGTGTGTGTGTGTGTGTGAGTGCCTGTTTGTGTGTACCTGTCTGATGGGCTCTCCCAGAGCTTCCAGATTGGCGGGGTAGTTCTCAATGAGGGAGACATGGTGGGTGTTTTCAGAACGTGTGGGAAGTGAAGAAACCATGCTGTAAGCCTCTTCTAGAAGACAACAGTTCTGTCCATTCCTTGCCTTATTTCTGATTAGTTCCTGCATAATGTATAAAGAAAAGTTCAAATTCAGTTTTCTGATATTTCAAATGTTCATAAAATTGTTTATTACATAATTTAGAAAGTTTTTTCAATTGACCACAAATCTCGCAAGATAACACAAAATTTAAAAACATTAATACACAATCTAATATGGCTGATCAATCTAAAATTGCAATTATGTATAAAAACATGTCAATAACATATAAAATAACTATATTAGATATGATAGCTACCTTCAGGAGGTCTTTGTAATTCTGGATTCTGTCCAGTGGTCTCTGTAGATAACTACTGACACTCAGCACAGGACCTTCTGAAGGGTCAATATCTGCCAACTCTAAATCAGCATAATCCTAGTTTAAAGAAAAGAAAGCAATGAATTTCTTCTTGCTTTATTCGACATTGCTCATTAAAATGATGAACAGGTAGTTTAGGTATGTCTTGCAATACTAAAGACACATGGTGAACCTTTTCCTCTGAATTTATAAGATAAGTTTGAAATGGAGGAATATGTGACAGATACATAATGTTCAGATACATAATGTTCAACAGATACATAATGTTCAGTTGTGGACAACAGATACATAATGTTCAGTTGTGGACAGTAATTAAGTACAAATAATTAGTTAGTGTGGTTATGTACTTTTAAAAAGTATTTGTATCTATATATATATATATTATTTTATTTTTATTTTTTTTTATTACATTTTACTCTCACTCCACTACATTTTAAAGTAAAATATCTTTTACTGCAATGCTTTTTGTTCACAATTGTTACCCTACAGAAACCTGGGTTGTGTAAAACATGCATAAGAATATTAAACATTTTCAAACTAAACCAAACCAGTCACAGTGCCGTGCACTTATTTGGCTACTTTGTCTGATCTGTTTCACTCATATAAAGATAGAAAGCCTGCTACAGCCATACAGCTATGACTTTATGTATTAGAAAAACATCAGCTGGGCCAAACATTGCATTGCCAGGACACTGCATTTCCATTGCAGAAGAAAGACTTATATAAGGTCTTCTTAAAATAAGTAAATACTAAAACATTATAACAACTCATGTTACTTTTGACTGTACTTTTTAATTTTTATATTTAAGTATTACGTATTTGGAATAAATTACTTTAGTACTTTAACCAAAGTAAAATGAATATTAATTCATCAAGTTATCTCTACTTTCACAGAAAAAATGGATTTGAGTACTTGTAGTGTTTTTACACTACAAACTACAAACCCATGCCCAACACTGCATTTGTTGACATAACAGTAAGTGAACATGTACAAACAAACAACTGCAAGTAAACAATTCATGCAGTTTGTGCAAGGAACCTGTCATTTGTGCTGTGCACAGAGCCAAGATAGACTGTACAGTACAAAAAAGGAACTATTGACATTTACCAATTAAATGGTAATATGCCTGGTGAATGCAAGTGTTTTTGAGGAGAAAAACTGGTGGAATAAATGTATTTGTTTTCACCTCATACAAACTCCACAAAGGCCTACAGCTCTTTCTCACACAACACAAACAAAGGCTGGTCTACCAATATCTAAGAGGTGTGGGCAATATACCTTATGTAAGAAGAGTGTTGTATAAACCCACCTTGAAGTACTGGTGGATATCCTTTTCACCACTGGTGACCTGGGCCCGAGCCTGGCCCACAAAGTACTGTAGGTAGTTCTCAAAGCCTTCTGTATTTTTCAAAAAACGCACTGCAACATCATCATCTGTGTCACAGTCCATCAGCCCAGGTAGGAAGGCGCTATAGAACAGAGAAGTAAAAATATTTTATTCTAGTTCTTTTCCAGTGTGTCTGTAGGTTCTCTAATAGTCATTTATATGTGAGAGCAGTGGAAAATGTAACAGTCATTTCATGGAAAGTACTGAACACTTTCCATAATGGTAGCCTACACTAAAAATCAAATAATAATAATAAAGAAAATATTATTATTATTATTATTATTAGAATAAATAAATAAATAAATAGTTCATTTACACACTGCAGAAGAAAGCTATTCTCAAAATTAGAGAAAACATAAAAAAAATTCTAAAATGATAAAACATAATCTGGCAGCAGTGACTTAAATGCTTTCAAATACTTTTACATCTTTCTCTTTCACTTCACTTTCACATAATCTTGAATAAATTAAAACATTTGAATGTTGAACAAATAAACTTATGCCAAGTATAAATATTTCTAAATGTACTACATTTAAAATATTTTCACCCATTATTTTTGCATCTGGACCATAAAGGAAATCATGCTTAATTAAAAAAAAAATCAAAGAGGATTATTATCCTGTAACACTGCTCCCTGAAAAAAAAAAAAAAAAAAAAATTACTCACCCCTCTCCTACAATATTGAATTAAGCTTGAGTGTATTGTATATTGGGTATTTAATCCCTAGTATTTAATGCCTAGAGGCTGTATACCTGCTATGGAAAGTCTTGATGTCACTAATGTTCCGGAAGATGGTCTCCTTTTGACTGGAGATTTCAGATGGGGTGTTCTCACTACCAATATGTGTCAGGTGGTGGGATGTAAGGAATTCCATTTCTCTTACAAACTCTTTCTCACTGCTAATCAGGTCCTGGATGATCTGGCTGCTCACAAACATAAGAGCAAAATAATAATAGATCATTTTGAAAACTGACCAAGAAAGAAGTTGGGTTAACCTCACCTGAATTATAGGTTTCAATTAGCAGCTGCCAAGTTTCTGAGCATGGTAATTTCAATGCTCATTCTGAATTTACAAATTGAATTGAATTTACAAATCATATTCCGAGTGAAGATCTGATAACTGGGTGGAATTTTTATGTCTATATCCAAATATTTCTAGACAGCACCATGCGATTAAATACAAAATAGATTTCAGGTGTGGAGTTGAAAGTTTCTGTTATGAATAAAAAATTGATGCATTGTCAAATGAACATGCCATTTGTGACGCATCCAGGTATTTTAAATCTTTATTTATGATGCACATTGTTTCATTGTACTATTCTTACACAGATATTTAAGCTTTGTTCTTTGTAACCTAACTTATGTCTGTCAAGTAAGTATGTCTTTATGGCTTCAACCTGCCAAGTCTGTGAGTTATAGACATACTGTGGCAAACAAGCAAACCTTGTATCTGGTCAAATAGAAGGAAACACTGCAGGATTGAAGCTACAAAGATGTTTTCCTTTAGCAGTGCCATTTGCCAGGCTTCGGCATGAATTCTGCACTACACTGTAACAGATGAGGAGGATACTGCAGTGCACAAAGGTCATGATTCTAAATCCTCTACTATAGAAGTGGCTTTGTCAGACTGGGAATCTAGGGATGAAGCAAGCCTTATACTGTATGAAACAGATGTTAGCATATGAATGTCTATATTTCTCTTCCTCTTGACATCATAGCATTCCACAGTGTGTGTGTGTGTGTGTGTGTGTGTGTGTGTGTGTGTGTGTGTGTGTGTGTGTGTGTGTGTGTGTGGTTTGGACTCACCAGAGCTTCCTTTTGTATTCTCCCTCAGTGACCTCCTCTCCTGTCGTCTCAGGAACATCACCTGTTTCTGCAGAAAGCTACAGCACAACCCAGACAGCTATAATCTATATTTTGAGCTTATTTTTCACATACAGTAATCATGACCCAAACAGGAAGTGATCACTCTGCTGAAAAGCATGACCTGGGTTGACTAAGACACACCTTCAATTTCTTATGAAGATACGCTGGGGAAACCCATCCTTGGCGTGAGGGTGTAGTTTTAGTGGGCTTAGTACGAACAAGCCATTTGAGAGGATGAGCTGAGTCCAGAACCTCCACATATTGTCCCTCCTTTAAAGTGATGCTCTCCTTACTCAACCCCATGGGGTTGTAGTCTGCTGTAGCCACATAGATATCAAACACCTGCACAGAAAATATTTTCAGCCAACTATTTCAGGCAACGGTCGGAATAAAAGAGTGGATAAATTACAAACTATCTCCATGATCAGTTAAAAGCATTTCAGCAGTAATTAAATGTGTAATAAAAAAAGTACATTACATAATTATTCTCTGGGTTCTAAAGATGTGCTGAAATACAACAACACAAAGCAAATTACAAATATGTGTAGTCATTAATAAACACTAGATGTGTTTATGTACTACATTCTGTAAGTATTTGGGTAGTAACAATTTTGTTTTGTTTTTTTGTAGTCTTGCGAGTCACGTGGTTTGGCCGCCACGTGCAGTGGGAGGGCTGTTTGTAACCACAACTGCACCTTGTTCATCTCAATGTATATAAACCCGTGTTAAAATGTGCAGGGTGTTGGTTATTGTCATCTTAATGTCTGAATGTAACGTGTTTATGTTAGATGTATTCTTGTGTATCGTGTTTGTTTAACCTCACTCGTTTCAAGTCCATGTTTATCATTTGTAATATGTGAGTGCTGCTGTGGTTTATGTTAATAAATGTTCGACCCATGTTACACATATGACCATATGACACATGTATAAACAATAACACAATAACCACTTATGGTCTACAACTAGCTGTTCATTTCTTTCTTGATCAGAGAAATTAGAACATCACTTTAAAAAAGTGCTAACGTGACAAAGGCTGAAGGCAGCCACCTTACACAGGGTGCACAGGAGGTAAATGTGAGCTCTGACCAAAGACCAAGCTCCCTGGCATAGCAGCAAGAGCACCCATTTAACCTTCCTAAGTGACAGTCTCCATCACACCATCCTCCCCTTCAGAGAGTGACGGTCTTCATCATAACCCCTTCACCTGTGCGTGACACTGTCCACATGTCCCTCTGCACACAACTACCCTTTCCATCAGGGCCACACTCCATTACATAACAAAAGTGCTGACAACTAGACTTGATCCCAGATTCCACCTTCAGGTTGAAATTTTGAATAAATCAATCACATCTCTTTACACCAATGACAGTATTTCTAATATTGACTCTGTTAAACTATTAACTTAATAAAGCTTATGGATGACACCACTCTGGTTAGACTTATCTCTAACAATGATCGATCTACATACCAGAAGAAAGTAAGGCATCTGATATCATGGTCAATCTAGAACTGAACACCCAAAAAAAGCTGTGGAGATGACCACTGTTTTCGAAAAAGCCCAAGCCTCTGGTGAGTCTTAATATTCATGGATCCACAGTTAGAAAAGCCAAGTCTTGTAAAAATCTGAGCACCAGCATTCAGCAGACTGTCAAATGGTACAAAACAGCACCACAGTTATGAAGTAGGCACAATTTCCTGCGACTGCTTGTAACTGTTATGCTGTGTCTGTCCCATGTGAGATATTAATCTCAAATTGGACAGACACCATCCTAAATCTCAAATGGTGTATGTGTGTGTGGGTATGTGTGTGAGTGTGCTGCTTCTATACTGCAATAATAGAATCCATCATCCATCCCTCATATTTGTCTGGTTGAGTGTTATATTTTCATACACTGCGTAAACTGCAGTGAGGTGTGTGGTGCGCAGAGAAGATCACCAGTTGCCAGCTCTCTGCCCTTGAAAACCTCTAATCATCTATGATGAAAACGAAGGCAGGGATAATCATGGCCGACCCCTTACAAACATTCAGATTTTACCTCTCCCCTGGCATCACCCTCATCTGACTCTGAAGAAGAGTCTGCGATGAGTGAAGGAGGGCGTGAGCGTCCATGATGCGGTGATGGAGATGGAGTTTTAGTCTCATCATCACTATCAGCGACTGGCACCCGTAATGAAGCTGAAAAGAGGGACAAAGAGGGGAGGGAGGGAGGGAAGAGAGGGAGAGAGCATGAGACAAACAACATCTGGTTATAAGACCCGAATCTCACAAATTAAGTATACTACAGTAAATTCATTGAAAAATAATGACTAATTTTACCTCTAATTTTACCGCTTTATTTGTTATTTTTAAACTGTCAATGATTAGACAGCAAGAAATATACTTAAAGATCAATTTACATTTTTGTTTTTCTGAATTGTTTTTGGTGCTATATTCCTATTGTAGGGTGACACTCCATCTAAAGCACTATACTGTGTGTACAATTATTAGGCAAACTGTATTTTTGAGAATTCATTTTATTATTGAACAGCTACAGTGCTCCTCATCAACGCAAAATGTTAATAAACCCCAAACCTGAATATTTAAGAAAGTAAAAGTGAGGTTTTGGCTTTAAGAAAATCTGTGTGTGCATAATTATTGGGCAACTATTAGTGTGCAACTAAATGAGAGAGAAAAAAATGAATTTTTCCTATCTCACTTGTTGATTTTCATCTGTTAAAGTGAAAATAATAAACTTTAACAAATAAACATTTCTGACATTTCAAAAAAACCAAAAACAAAAACAGAAAACAGTGACCAATATAGCCACCCTTCTTTTCAATAACAGTCATAAACCTTCCATCCATGGAGTCTGTCAGTTTCTTAATCTGTTGACAATCAACTTCCAGCACAGCCTCCCAGACACTGTACAGAGAGCTGTACTCTTTTCCTTCACTGTAAATCTCCTGTTTAAAAAGGGCCAACATGTTCTAAATAGGGTTTAGGTCAGGTGAGAAAGGGGGCAATGTTATTATTCTTTCATCTTTAAGGCATGTGATAGAACTTTGTCCTGCATAAAAATCATGGTCTTCTTGAAAGATGCAGACTTCTTCCTGTACCACAGCTTGAAGAAAGTATCTTCTAAAAACTGGCAATAGGTTTGGGAGTTGATTTTGACTCCATCTTCAACCGGAAAAGTTCCAACTAGCACATCTTTAATAATACCAGACCATAGAAGTACCCCACCTCCACCTTGTTGGCATCTGAGTCCATGGGCCTATCCATCTGGCCCATCAATAGTCACTCTTGTCTCATCAGTCCATAAAACATTTGAAAAATCTTCAGATATTTCTTGGCTGCCACCATATGTGTCTGTATGTTCAGTGGTGGTTGGGTTTCAGCTTTCCTTAACTTGGCCATTTCTCTGAGTACTGAACACCTTGTATTTCTGGACACTCCAGGTAGGTTGCAGTTCTGGAATATGCCAGCACTGGAGGATAATGGGTTCCTGGGCGCTTCACCTTTGATTCTTGTCAAATCTTTGACAGTTAATTTGCATCTTTTTTTCTGAACACGTTTCTTGTAACCCTGTTGACTATTTGCAACAAGACATTTGATGAGTGTAACAACACCCCAATATGTTTTAAGAGTGCTGCATCCATTTGAAAGGCTTTTTACAATTTTGACTTTCAGAGTCAGATAATTTTTTTTTTTTAAACGAACTTGCCTAATTAATTATGCACACCTTGATATTGGGTGTTGATATCCTTAGGCCACACCCTCCCTCATTACACACATACATACCATCTGATATGTTTAAATCCAATAAGCATTCAAGTTTATATAGCTTGGAGTTGGAAAATCTGCATAAAAATTATGATATGATCAAAATACTCTCTTGCCTAATAACACTAGACAACAAATTTTTACAAAAGCCATGCTTCTGAGATAAATCTAGCCCATTTTAATTAATTTGAAGGTGCTGAGCACGAATTTGACAATTGAAATGCTGACTTGGCTACCATTTCTTAGAAATTCACAGTTTTTTATGCATTAGGAAAATTATGAAATAACATATACTGTAACAGAAGTCCTGTCTATTTGTGACTATGCCTGTCATTTGTGGACCTGCTCAGGATCATCTCTGCTTAGCTCTAACTGCAGATGCTGCTTTCGATACAATGTCACTCGTACATTTTCCTGAAGAAGATTCCATTGCTGAAGTCTTGAGCCTAGTAATTCTGCTTTGCTCTTGGACAGCTGCAGATCATGAACGAGATCGTTCAGTTCTTCCTGCATTATTCTGTGTGGCGTAGATGATGCACTTTGACTGAAGTCAGGACCAGTTTCTTGATGATCATCCCACGTTGAAGGTCCATGAAACTCCAGTGTCATTTCGTCTCCATCATCATCGTCTGAAGGATCATTAGAAACCTCTGCCCGAAGTTTGGGAACAGGAAGTCCTTCACCATGCAGAACAGGTCAGATAGCAGAAGGTATATTTGGATACGCTATTGCCCACTTCATCTTCTTTGTAATGCCTCCAGAAACAAGAGGCACCATACAGAAGTAGTAGTCAGTTATGCGATTGCTAGGCTCCCTCCAAACCATCAGAACGGCAAAGGGCATCGACTTTCTTTTTCCATTCATCCACTGTGACAGATTTGTTGCACACATACAACAACATATGTGTGGGGCCCAGGACTTGTCCTGGTCACCGATCTTGTATCCAAAATAGAGATGATATGCCTTCTTCACTTTTGCATTAGAAGCAATGTCCTTCTTCTGATTTGCAAAAGTCACTTCCCCACAAATGTAACAAAATTGTTCGCAATATTAATACAGTTACGAGGCATTGATAATTGTTGATTGACACTATCTGAATCACTTCAGTAGTGTTTATAATGCAGCTGGAATTACATTTAACCTAATGCAGCTGAATTTACATCTAACATGAAGTTTAGCACAAGAAGTAACAGGAATAAATCACTCGTCCTATGGTGTCTTGCTTTATATATCTCCCTATTGTGTAATCTTATGTCAGTGATTGCATAATCTTACGTCAGACAGTGATGCAATAGACCTTCCTGGGTATGACCATCATTATCTGATACAATATGATGCAATATTTTTCAGGATTTTGAAATATTAAAAATTTTCATCTTATATCATTAAGAATTGCACCTTATTAACTCAGAAGCATTTTTGTTGTTGTCCAGTGAATTGTGCACAGTGTAATTGTACATATTGCTTTATCACAAAATTTTAATTATTTAAAAACCCCTGGACCATTTACAGTGAACTCCAGAAATATTGGCACCCTTCATGAAAATAAGCAAAAATATTTATAAAATATAGATAATATGCCCAATTATTGTATTTTTTCACAAATGTTTGGAGAAATTGCTAACTATTCATTCAATAAAAATTATTCCTGCAGAATGGTGTTTTGTCTTCAGAATAGTTTATTCTCAAAATCATATGTGGCAAGATTATTGAATGCTATAATTAAAAACAAAGTAATGTGTGTCATTGGCAAAAATTTATCCCTTTGTCAAAAAAAACAAAAAACAAAGCTTAATTGATAAAAAAAAAAAGCTGTTGAGCTGCACAGATTGGGGAATGACTACAAAAAAAAGGTCAGCAGTTGAAATTACCAGTAAGCAAAATCAGAGCCAAACTTTTTAGCTTTTTAGATGTGTTCCAAGAAAGAAGCTCTTCAAGACACAAAACACAGCATCTGAACTTTTCCATGCAACATTGAAATTACAACTGGAATTGTGTGCTGTGGTCAGATGACATAAAACTGCGCTTTCTGGTCATGCACACCAATGTCATGTTTGGCAAAAGGGGGCAGAGTACAAAGAATAGTACTTCATACCCACTGTAAAATATGGTGCTTTAATGCTTTGATCCAGGGGCTATTGTTAAGGTCAGTGGCATAATGAATTCCTTTCAATACCAGAACATTTTTAACTGAAAACCTGGTTCCCTCTGCCAGAAGGCTAAAACTGAGCTGTACTTGGGTCTTTCAACAAGACAGTGATCCAAAGCACATGTCATAATACACAAAGGCATAGTTGCAGCAACACAGACACAATAGCTCTCAGTCTCGCAATAGCCCTCTCAGTCTTCAGATTTGAACCCCTCTGAAAGTCAGTGGTCTCAACTGAAGAGGGCAGGTCACAAGAGAATGCAAGAATCTCAATGAGTTGGAAATGCTCTGCATGGAAGAGTAGTCCACAATTCCTTCAAAAGAATTCTCCAACACCACAGAATGAGGCTGAGCGCTTTCATTCTTGCTAGGGGAGGTACCACGAAATACTAAAATTTGGGGTGCCAATATTTTTAGAATCTGCATTTTTATTGTTCCAAACTTTTTTCCAAAAACCAATTTTACTGTAAAAGCATGAACCTTACCCATTTGGTTTAAGCCCAAAATATCACTAATTGCATGTGTGGTTCTTTTTATATGTAAATTTTAGTTCACATTTTTGTGAAGGGTGCCAATATTTCTGAACTTGACTGTAAACAGCTATCATTTCAAGATAATGATGTAATAGTGAGTCTTCATTACAGATCTGCACTGGGTGAAAGTAAAAATTAATCACTCCTATTTATTAATGACTGTTAATTCTTTAGTGAAGGTCTAAAACAGTTATCATTAATAGTAATAATAATAATAATAATAGTCACAGAATGCTCCCCTTCTCACTGTTCACGTGGTACGGCCCGTCGCGTGCAGTGGGAGTTCACACACTCTCTTGTTTGTAACCACGCCATTGTTATTAGCACACACCTGCAAATGGTGAGTGCCATTGTGTTTCTCGTTCGTATTGTGTGTCGTCATTGTCGACGTCGAGGGTGTATGTGTGTCCTGCTGCTTGCCCTGCGGCACTCGGGCCATTACAATAATAATAATAATAATAACAACCTGTTCTAAAAATCTTATTTTTAAGTCGATTTCAGTGCTGGACTTTGCCTTTTTTAAATTCATTACTGTTCATGAATAGTCTAGACAATGTGTAAAACTTTGGCTCTGCCAGAATGATGTACTGATCTAAAATACTCCCCATTCCCCCTTGTTTCAAATGGCCTCTAGTGAATGCTTGGTTTTGCTTGGTTTCTATGATTATCCAAATATTAACCCTATATCAATAGACAGCTTTATAATGGAGTAATTTATACATTATTTATAGCAAAGCCAAGTGGGAATGTGGTTAGAAATTGACTGTTCTAACTGTGGGGTCTGTGGATACATACTGGTTACTCTGGGCCATGATTTCATCCACTGGAGCACTCGATGGTTCTGTAAGCTGTCTGAATAACAAATTGATGCTTTAGTGAGTACTTGGTTTCAGCTGGTGTGGGAATGTATGGAGTGGTAGTGAAGGTATGGCTGATGAGATGGGGAGTAATCAAAAAACAAGTGATAGAGTTTCCTGAGAGTGCTTATTAGGGGTTGGATTATACAGAGACTGTTAAAAAGGGGGAAATGGGGTCACCTACTTTAAAATGATCATACCAACAACATTTCCTTAAAAGGGTTAATGAGTGTTTATAGCATAGCTGCCTCTGCAAGCATATGTATGAACTAAAATCTTTGACTGTTATACTAACTTCTAGATACATAAAACAATACTTGGATTTCACTGTTCAAAATTATTATCTTACAGCCAGTTATGTCAGTTATGTAAGCATGGAGCTTATTTTTATTCATATTACTGGAATAAAACTCTTTGCCATATTCTATTCTAAAGGACAAATCAGTGTTTTATAAAGCAATATTTATTTTTAGGCATGTTTCCTAAAATTTTGTTTGGAAACTCCACTCATTGCACTGTTAATGAACACATATGCAAATGAGATCATCTGGACTGCACACATTCACAAGCATTATAAAACATACAGGCTGTTTTGAGTGAGTGTTAAGATGAGTCTGAAATCGCATTCTATGCCACATAGGACAAATGTCCTCTACAGAACACTAACACTAACACTTTCAGTGAATTTATTATGGAATCCTGGTTCTTTTAAGTGTACTGGATTATGCTGTTTGCAATGAGAACATACAAAATGCACACACATCATAAAAAAGTGTAATTTAGAATTGCAAGATTTCAGATATGGCCTTATAAATCCACAAACATTTACACATATACCATACATCAACACTTTCATATGTACCATGCAACATTTATATACTTATCTTAGTTTGCCTTCTATAAGGCAAAAAGCACAAAATCTTAGAAGATAGCTTTAGCATTAAATGTATCACTAAGTAAAAGTAATAACATTTTGGGTACATATAATGTATAGTTTGGAAATTATATCCTAAAGAAACAGCTTGATTTGACAGCTGAGGATATTATATCTAATGAGTGACTATATAGTAATAATTTAAATTTAATGTTTCCAATATGAACTCCTCACCCCAAATATTACATGATATTACATGATATTGTCTAAGAAATTCTGAGAGGGTTGGGTGGCATCAAAAACACTGTATCAGTTAAGATCTGCCCATTTGTACTTTTCAGATTTTTATTACATAAAGATGTTTTACAACTAATAGTTTATTTATTCTCAGCAAACATCAGCACTGCAATGTTATCACTTACCTTGTGTGATCTTGGCAGATACCATCTCAGTAATTTGGGAAGTGAGTTTCTGTAAAAACTCTGGTTCTGTTAGAACTCTTGTGTCTATGCCACCCAGATAAGGAATTTTAGCCTCTCCTGAAAGGTGGTGAAATATTTGTGCATTAGTATGTCACCGGTGTTGATAAAGAAGTACCATTTACTTTGTTCCAAGCAAATTTGAAATATGCACATAAGAACAGAAGGGTTACAGCAAAATGTGTTAAGATGGCAATTCTACTTCTGCTATTCTATAAGAATTCTTCAGAACACTTTTATTATATTCAGTTCTTAAAGCAGTAGCATAACAGGCACCACCAAACTTTACTTGAATTGTTTGCATGTCTTTGTCCCGATCTTTTGTCCTTGTAAAATTGTTTGCTTTGTAAACCTTGGTACAGTCTAGTAATTTCAACTGTAGCACTAAGAATTAGATAGTAGAGTGAGCATTACTTTTGAAACACTCTCCACCAAAATGCCATATATAAATGACAATGTGAAACAGCACATTGATACACTGTACTCAATTTGTACTTATCTGATTGCACTGATACTCCACCTTCCAGTATGTCAGTTTACAGTATCAATAGTGTACAGTATTACACACTGTTACACAGTATATTACACTGTGCTTAATGTTACAGCTACATTGTAACAGTAATGGTTTAAAGTGTAGCCCAGAAATCAGACACCTCTCATTTTTCGGATGAAACAACCTGTTCTTAATATGTACAAATTAATATAGCATGGCAATCTTATGACTCTTTTACCTTCATAAAGTACCTTCATTGGTTCACTAAGATCTGATTGTCTGTGGATAAAAAGTACTATGTGCTATCTTGTACACTAGTTTGAAATTTAAGCTGTTTGGACAGGCACTAAATTATACCATAATAGATATTTATTCTTGCCTTTGTTCTCTTCATCTGGTGGGCTGATTTTAATTCCAAAAGCCCTATAAAACAACATATATAACATACCTAATAATAATATACATATATAAACAAGTATATTATTTTACATTTTTTTATGATAAATGATACAATAGTATGGCTATTTCATGTTTGGATGAGTGACATTACCAGTTAAAGGTGTCATCTTTTCATAATACATTACAGTTCATAAACTTACTGTGGTGTAACTTTGCTTTCAGGTCCAGCTGTAAAAAACATTTATAATGTGTGAACACCCAATTTTATATAAAATTATAGTTCAAATAGTAGATCTTTACTTCAAATGGTAAAATAAAACATTCAAACAATAGAAGAAATAAACGATGAGGAGTTTCTGACCCTGTTCCACATCCAGGCGAGCCGTGTTGACGCACTGGCCAGCACGGTTGGTGGCAATGCATGTATACATGCCACTGTGCTCCTTCCCTACATCCATCAGGATCAGGCTGTGTTGGCACCCTGAACTGGCCACCGTGTATCCAGGTGTTTCTGATTTTATCCAAACAACGTCTTTCATAGGCTCTTCCTTCAGCCAGTTAATGGAGGGAGTTGGAGAGCCTGTATGTGTTAAAAAATTAGCTTCTAATCTCATTTGAATACTTAAAGACAGAGTTAAATGTTGTTTCATAACAGTTACACAATATTAATAGGCATTCTGAACACAGATTCTTCATCCAGCACCTTCCACTTTGACTGACAGCGTGATGCAGGCTCCCTGTTTCACTGTCCTGTTGCAAAATCTCTCCAGAAAACGAGGGGGCACCAGAGGTTCTTTTGACTCTAAAGCAATGTTGAACATTTGATGGACATCTTTATTCAATTTAATTTGTAAACTTTTAACATATATATATATATATATAGTTATAAAAAACAATCATATTTTGTACAGTTGCTTTATGCAACAACCTTTTTTTATATTTGACAATTTAAATGCAAGTCAGAAATTTGGCCAAATAACTTATTGCCATATCTGAAATCGAAGTAACTTCTATCTGTACCTCTGATTTTTACATGCTCAGGTATGCGCTGCCCAGGACCTGACACAAAAAAAAAAAAAAAACATTAACAAGAAGTTAATAAAACCATAAGACAAGTTTCATTTTTATGATTTTAAGGGGTCTAATTTTAAATAAATAAAAATACTGTTAACAGAAAACAAATCATGGGTGGTTCTTAAGACAATGCATTTTGACAATTTGACATACATTGTGTAATTGACTAAAGACATCTTAAAAACAGGTATTCCTATATGTCAACCTATGCCACATGCTCTAGGTCTCCTTACCGAATACAATCATACGAGCAGAGGAGTACGCAGAGCCGGCTGCATTGCTGATGTAGGTGGAATACTCCCCACTATCTTCGGAATTAACCTCTACAATCTCCAGACTGTAAATGTCTCTCTCTGTTGAAACTAAAACCCTGTCAGATGGCTGCAGTGGTGTCCCATCTTTGAACCAATAAACTCTTGGTGTAGGGAATCCTGTAAAATCAATTTAACCAATTAAGTGCAGCTCAAAAATTGCTATGTAAAATACTGCTCCTTTCCACATAGGTAATTGATATGTTGAAAAGTTGTTGCAGCCCCATTTTTACAGATGTAACATTAAGTGCAAACTATAATAAAGGCTGACAGTGTCATACTATATGCTTTTATCATTTAAAGAATTATTAACAAAAAAGATTTTAAAATGCACACCAATCCTTCCAGTTTCTGCAGAAGTGTGGAATGAATGGACACAGACAAACACTTGTGTCATCATTAGTTCAATATTGCTTTCACCTATTTATTGTTTTAGAGTACATAGGATGGTTGAACTTGTCTTGACTTTAATCACTTAATGTGACACGTGCCATTGCATGTACTGTGTGATTTATATGTTCAGCTTGTTTTTTGACTGAAAGGGTCGGTGTGTAAAATTTTCAATATACTTGGTAAAAATGGTTAAAATCTCAAAATGTATATAATGTACATAATTGGACATGGTTGTAAGTTCAGAAGAGCTGTGTTTTCAAATATTTCTGACCTTTGACTCTGACACTCATCTTGGCATTGGGTGCTCCAGGACTTAAGTACAGGTCATGTAACTCATCCACCACTTGAGGGAGCTGTTCATCCTCCAACACTGATTCAAAGGCTTCTGTGTCTCTGTGCTCAGAACTAGGTGGGGCAATAAACCAACATGCTATGAATCACTTAGGTTTGGAGGAGCAATATAACTTATTAAGAAAAATATAAATACACAGCCATTATAACTGTTAGCATGGTTGAATTTTCTAAATATAGGTAAAGTTATAATGTTTTTATCATAAACCGTACATATGTATATGGCACAAAATGACAGTGCCATTGTTATTGGGCATATGTTGGCACGAGTAACAGAGTCAATTACAGGAAAGGTTTTGGTAGCATACCTCTGGAACCTACTCTAATAAAAACAGACATGACTTCCAAATTATTATATAGGACAACTGTAAACACAACACTTAACTATCATTCATTCATTGTTAAGTCTTGAAGGGTTACTGTAGTGATGATGTAGCTTGTTTTTACCTGGATATGTATCCTTTAGCACTGACGTAGGAAGATGTTTCCGTGGCATCAGCTGCAGTGTCATAGTCTGAGCTGCACGACACTGCAAATATAACATGCATGTACATATTTAGAATATCATTGTGCTTTCTACCACAGATTGAAATACATAATACATTTATAGATATAATTTAGAGCTTTAAATCATTTATAAAATTCATATTTGCATGTATATCAGTTTGGGTTTTTTAACACACTTGAGACAAATTTGTAATTGGGTGAGGCAAATTATAGTCAAAGAGAAAATAACTCTTATTAGTAATTCAAGTACAAGAAACATTGACTCTTTTTTTATGTCAATGCAATTTTCATCTGAAAAACCCATGCATAAACAAGACAATGGTAATTTATTGCTGATGCACTGGTAAAAGAAAGTGGCAGCTCAGTTGGAATAGCAGATATCCAGACATAGTTCTGTCCACTGTTTCCACCTGGACTGAGTGCCTGCTAAGTTAGAATTTTAGCAGTGTACTCACTTTCCACCCTAAGCTCTGTCTTGCTGGAAGCGATGCCACTGTCATTCTCAGCCACACAGCGGTACACGCCCATATCAAATGGCCGCACAGCTGTAATGATTAACTGATGGCAGCCCTCCTGGTCTTCATTGATCATATAGTGGTCATCTTCTTCTATTATTTTCCCATCTTTGAACCACCGTACACTGGGAGGGGGTTTGCCGATGATCACACAGTCAAAGCTGACTGGATATCCATCAGGGACATCCTGGCTTTGGAGCTGTGTCAAGAAGACTGGTGCTGCTGTTATTCCCCAAGGACAGTGGTTGAGATAAAGGGGGAGTGGAAAACATGACAAAAGGTTGCAACGCACCAGCCGAAGCTGCCCAAAACGCTTCATGCAACAGATAACTTTGAAGTAAATTACATCAGAAGTGGGCAGTAACACGCTACATTTACTCCATTATATTTACTTAAGTAAATTTTTGAACAAATTGTACTTTTAAGAGCTGTTTTAAAAGAGGGTACTATACACTCTCACTCGAGTACATTTGTACATTTTGTTATAGTTGTAATCATTTTTACCTTTTGTACATTTGGCCACAACCTGTCAAGTGTGGGAGGGTTATTGAAATCCCTAAAGATGTGTCACTGCTCTGCTTCAGTATTAGACAACTGGACAGTGTACAGGCAACTGGACAGTCTACTATAATTAACAAGCATTTAATCATGCTCAGACAGAACTACTTCAAATTCATGGACATATCAAGGTATAATAAATTGCAATCAAGTGTATCCTATTATTTAATAGTGACACTATTATTTAATAGTGACAAGGCAAGAAACAAAGAAATAAATCAATCGTACCAGGGGCTCCAGTCATAAAAGCAGGTAGTTGTCGATCTTGAGTTGGGGTTTGGGAGCCATCTTGGGTGAAGCTCATCTTCATGATACGTAACTCGATCTTAGCTCCTGCTTCAAGAATAGTGGTTTCTACAGGCACTCCTTGTTGTGTAAACATCTGCTGGAAACGCTGCGATGCAACTTCAGCCTCAGAGCGGGTGTCAAAGCGAATATAGATGTATCGGTCATCCTCACGATATGAGTGTGGGTCAGGTGGCTGCAAGTCACCCTCATCAGCACTGATAAAAGACTCCTCCTCCACATCTGGTGGGAGACGAGTACGTAGCAGCCTTCGCAGTCTCTTGCTTGCCTGTCTTAACGATTCATCCATCTCACTGCCTGAGGAGCTCTCAGGTTCACTGTCAGCACTATACCCCACAGTTAGTGGCCTGCAACCAGATGATTCTCGCAACGACTCTACCGTGACCTTTCCACTGTGGGTGACAGTGCCAAATTTGTTTGTGACCTCACAAGTGTATACACCAGTGTCTTTGGTGGTAGCAGCTGTCACAATCAGAGAGCAAGTGCCATCATTGTAGATGTCAATATGGTAGTGCTTGCCATCTGTAAGGGACTCACCATCTTTCAGCCAACGAACCTTTTCTGGCTTCCCTTCTGTCACACATTCAAGATGAATTGTTCCATTAGGCTCTTTGGTCTGGTCCTTAAATATTTCTCTGAAGGTAGGTCGCATGTCCTTTCTGGCCTTATAGCCTTTAAATGCTGCCTGAATCTTGATAGCTGCTTCTTGCTGCTCTGACTCATCATCCTTTTTAACCTCCATAAGTGTTTCTACTGTTTTCTGCTGCAATGATTCCTCAGTCATTTGGAAATGTTTGTACAACTTCTTGGATGCAGTGGTTCCACTTTCACCTTCCAATGTGAAACCTGATTTGCTGCTCTTCTTGAGGTAGGATACCAAACTTGAAGTTTCGCTGACTGACTCATCATCAGAGCTTGTGTAAAGATGTGGCCCGGGTTTGACACTAGGGCTAAATTCACTAGGTCTCTCCTTCCCTTTAATCTGCTCTTTCTCCAACCCTTTACCTTTCTGGTCTGGTGCCTTTTCTTTTCCATCTTCTTCTGGCAGCTCAGAGATTGAATCCAGTGTGGGTTCCCTGCTCATCCTGCGCCTCTTAGCTACAGACTCCCATAAAGCATGTAAATCACCCTCTAAGGCAGACTCAGGTGGCAGACCAGGTTGACCACCCTCCTCTCCCTCAAGCTGACAAACTGCTGTATCATCTCCTGTAAACAAGTATGGCATCATGCATCAGTCTTACCTACAAACTGGGTGTGGATATTAATTTTTCTTTACTGGTCTATGACAAATAGCAAACAGACACTGTACTGAAATTACGAAGATGACTATTATTTAGTTTCTATAAGCTGTAAAAGTTGCAGGTACTGTGGCAATCAAAGTCCACATTAAAACAAAAACAAAATGTAAAAAAAGGGAGTACCTTCAAGATTAAGGCTGATTGAAGTTTTGGCATCCTCTGTTGCGACACATGTATAGATACCCTGATCAGCAAACTGGAAATCCTTAATGAGCAAAATCTGGGATTTGCCTTCTGTTAGCATCTGGAACTTGGCTCCCATCTCAGTCTCTTGGTTGTCTTTCAGCCATATGACTGACCTGTTCTCAGAAGATATCTCACATTCCAGACGAATCATCTTACCCTTTTGGAGCTTAGAGCACGTTAACTTTCTGATCACAGTCACTGGTACATCTGAAGATCAAAATAAAAATTAAAGATACAACTTAAGACCCAAATGTCCCCTACACATTACATTTCCATACTGTGGATCTGTAAGTGCCACTATAGGATAAGTAACTTCAGAAGCAACCAGTTAAGTACTCATTCCATGAGAAGATCAGCAACACATCAACATATAGTGGTCTAGTTGAGAATGTGTAAAGGCAATGAGTTAACATTTTTCCCCCCCTCTCGCACTACAAGCCGGGGTTATGCATTCATTTGTGAGAGCTCCTAAAAGAAGTGAAAAGGAATATTTTCTGTATCTTACACCACATAAAAAACCTGCAAGACAGACATAAACATGTTGGGCCTTATATTGCATAGGCTTTAGAGGTCAGAATGTATAAGAAATCCTATCATTAAAGTATATACATTTTATAATTCCTATAAATATTGCTAGAAAAACATATCACTATTTGTGGAAAATTCTGTGCATGAGAGGCTGGAATATCAGACCCCCACCATAAGTGACAATTCTTCTTAGTATATGTTTCTATAAATACTTAAGCAAGGAAAACACATTAAAATATACAAAACAGAGAGTTGAAACAGTTTAGGGACACTGAAATCTTGGATTCCTCAAATTGGGCTGCAAATTGGGCTACGACCAGTTTGCCATGTACCTATTTGTCCAGTTTGTCCTATATAAAAATGTATGGGATTAAGGTCTAAAGATTGGGCAGGCCAGTCTGGGATGTCAAGTTTCCTTCTCTTGAAGGTAGGTCTTGCAGATCTATTGACCTTTTTTAGATAATTATGTTGCTGAGAAAACAAAACCTTATTTTACACTGTAGGGCCAAATGGTTCTGTGTACAGACAGAAATTGTTCCAGTCGTATTTCAACATGAACATGACTCAGCACAGAATACTTCGAGAACTCAGCATGGTTTTATCAGCACAGTTAGTTAACCATGCTCAGAGCTTTGGAACCATTTGAGTGGCTTAATGACATAGGGATTCATTGATATGGACTTAGTAACTTTTTGGCAGTACCGTGGAAAAGTGGTAAGGCTAATCCTAATAGAACAGCATACCCCTGGCTATGGTTAAGGACTTGGTAAAGATTACCAACTACTACCAGCAAAGCAACCTCAGACCATTACCATCTCCTCCTTATCTGACGGCACATACCACCCACACAGAATTTATGGATTCTCTGCTTTACAAATGCATGGTGGTTGGATTTTAATCATTCAGATTTTTAACTTATCAGACAATAAGCACACACTGCACTCTTTCCACTGCTCATGTTTTTTCATGATCCAGGCAAATTTCTCTTATTATACTCTTTTAAATATAGCTTTTACAACCTTTGTAATCCTTGTGGATGAAATGGGTAAAGATTTAATTTAAATTGACCAGTTTCACAATTTTCTTTTTAAATTCACTTCATATGTTTATATAGCCATGCATAACATAAACTAGTAAAGGAGTATACAAGTTTATTCAGTTTTATATACCTTCAAGATTAAGGCTGTGTATACCTTGTATACCTTGCGTATACAGTGGTGAAAAACATGACCTGTAATACATGCATGGGTACTGTGATTATCATACCTGGTCTCTAACCCAGATCTTTCCAGTGGTAAATGTGTGTTCTGGCTGCTGTATCAGACAGCGGATCTTTTTTTCTGATGGTCAGAACACACATTTACCACCTAGAAGAACTGTGTTTGAGACCAGGTGTGATTGCTGGCCTTGGTCTTTGATACAGACATGTTAAAGTTATGTACTCAAGCATATACATAATAGTTTATTTCTTCTTACCGAGTGTAACAGTTTGCGGAAGCTGAACAGGGTCACCAACGCCAGCATGGTTAATAGCTGCCACTCGGAACCTGTATCCTGATCCAGGGATAAGGTTATCAACCAGAAGCTCAGTACTGCAAACTGGCTCTGAATGGCAAGGCTGCCACAGTGCACTGTCCACCTGCCGCATCTCAACACGGTAGCCCAGAATAGGACTTCCCCCATTACTGAGAGGTGTGAACCAGGACAGAGTCACTGATGTTGGCCCCTTACTCACCAGTTCTGGATCCTCAGGGGGATCTGGTACAGCTAAAAGTAAACACATAATAGAGTTCAACAGTAGCATTCTAGAAATTCAACACTGTAGCCCTGGCACAATCACTGTTAAATAAAACATATCAATGTATAAAACAGAGTATAGGCCTAAAAGGAGCCATAGGGAATATAAAGAAGTTAAAAGCAGGCTAGAATTTAACTTAAATGTTTAAGTACTGATTTACTGTCTTTCACTTACTAATAGTAATTAACTTGGCAACTGAAATGGCATCCTGAACAGCAAAGGTGATTTCCTGAGGTGGCTGAACTTGCGCTTTTTTCAGGATCAGGCTACATGTACATCCCTTAACTTTCATGACCCAAAGGTCACCCAGCCGAAGTTCAGAGCCATTAGCATACCAGTTCACCTCATTTTCTGGCACAGGCTCATTCAAAACACATGTGAACTCCACTTGCTCACCAACAATGGCTGTCCTATCCTCTAAGGGTTTTACCACTTCCAGTTTCCAGCCTGAAATTAAATTACAATTCACAAAATCAAGTAATTAAAAAAAATAAAGATTATTGTTCAGAAATGCATTGCAATGGTATTTGTTTTGGCAGATGCACTTCTGTAGACATAAAATCTTGATTGTCTTCATTCTGAAAGTAAAGATTATATTACATTCCATTTAATACATTTTAAATCAAAACTAATTTCCAGATAGTTCAAGAGGTATGTATTACAAGTCAATGAATTGTAATATCTGTAAGGTTGGGGGAATGGAGAGAATGGAAATCACATATTAAAATGCTCAAAAAAACTGCCAAGTTTTGCTAGATACTCTGCTTTGTCAAAATTATGTTACTCTCAAACACTATTTTAAAAGTTAGATTTCATGTCAAGATAAACAGAGATTTGCACAAAATGCACAAAATTAATCAAATCAAGCTCAAGATGTGAATTCTTCTCAGCTTGCCAGTTTATTATGTACACCTATTGTAGAGCTGTATAGAGCTTCTAGATTATGTACACTTTTACTGTCAGTTCAATGTCTTAGAAGTAAACTGATTTATAGGCAACTGGTCTTGTTCTTGGCACAATATTGCCATTGTTTGCCACTGTGACCACTGTGATTATCTATGCACACCCTCTGTGATTACGTCTGAGGTTTCCGAATGGAAAGGAGTGATAGCATTGAAAGGCACATGAAACTCTACCAGGAATATACAATTTAAGATGGTGAATTTGGTCAATCATCATGCTGTGAAAATATGCTCAAAGTAGCTATGGAGCAATAACTCTACCAGGAGCAAACAATGGCAAGACACAGCTGTAAATTGGCACATTTGATCAGATAGGCGCTACACTGGCCTCCATACATGATGGTGCTACACCACAAATAGGAGTTACATCAACGTACACAGTTTTGGTAAGTTTTCATTCTGTATACACTTTGGAACATTCAGCTTTTTTAAGTTCTTGGTGATCCACACTGTTGTTTTTCATGTTCTCATTCTGATCCTCAAAAGATTAGTGCCGATCAACCTCAGAATCAATTACTGAGATGAATAAGTTTGCCCGTTTTGTACCTTAAATTACCACTATGCTACAACAAAAATTGCTTTGGGTTCCTCTCACTTTGCCTATACAATTAACTGTGGGAAACATTTTGACATTTGACAGATCGCATGGCTACTGAATGGCATTATTTTCCTTAATAATCCAAACTTTCCTTCTTCATTTCAGCTCATTCTAGCTGACTAATCAGTCACTTTCTTCTTCCTGCCTACCTTACCTGCTTGTTACAGCCCATTTAAAAGGACTTCAGCTGATTCTGGTGGGTTTCCCCAGTATTGATGTCTCCTGGTTCTGATCATTGGACTGATTCCTGTACTTTTGACTTTAGCCTTAGCCTACATTGCTGTTCATTGTTACCAGACCTCTTGCTTTATTTTCTGATTACAACTCGCCTTTGCCTGCATTACCCTGTTAGCTGTGATTTACCTTGGACCTGCTCAACTCCAATCCGTCAATAAAACACCATGCATTTGCATCCTGCCTAAATGAATTTTGTATCACTACTATCATTCAGCAAAGTTTAGCCAATTATTTTTCTTCCTGTTGTCACTCCTTATAAACTTAACAAATGTAGAAATATCTGAGATAATTATAAAGAACACTGACAGTCCTGTCTGAAAAAAAGCTGAATTAATGTTGCAAACGTAACCTTGACCTAAAGAAGGGCTACAAGGTGACTTACCTTTAACTGAAAGAAGGGCAGAAGTTGATGCGGTGCCAGCTTGGAAGGTTACCGTACAATTGTCACTAGGATGCAAGTCCTTCAGCAGCAAAAGATGACGACGACCACTCTCAAAGGAAACAATTTCCACTTTCTCATTTGCCCTCACGGGTTTGCCATCGATCAACCAATGACAGTCTGTGGTCTCAGGGCAAGATAAAGAGCACTCAAATAGTGCCTCACCACCTTCAATGGTCTCTACATTATCCAGACCTTGAATGATGTCAATTTGCTTAGCTGCAAAAGAGGTTTGAGAAGTTATCTTTGTGAATGACTACAGTGTCTGGAAATAAACTGGCTAGAACAGACAGACAGGAACATGAGCTTACACAGTCCATCATTAGCAATATACACTTAAAATGACAGTAACTATTACAACAGCTTTAGTCTTTACTATGGGTCCCTTCACTCTAATGAGTAAAAGCACAGTACTGCCAGTGAATAAAAGCTACTGTATGAGAGCAGAAAGTGAACAATTATACAAACAGCACTCAAAGGAAAGGCACAACAAAAAGCAGCAGTTAATGAACCAAATAACCTGATATTTAATACATAGTTTACTTTATTCTACTGTCCATTTCAACAAACCCAGAGCTGAGTCCTCATCCTAAAACTCTGCTTAGAAAACATACCCTCCCGGAGCATGCCCTCGACAAAAACCACATCAATCAACATCAGAACTGGCAAGTGAAACTCCACCTTCACATTAAAATTCCACAATCCTTTAAGTCATGAAGGAGCAACACAATGTGAGTGTCCCCAAAATACTACTGTTCTAGATTTACAAATAGTAAATCAAATGTTGACAATATGATTACATTTTATTACATGTGTATTAACCTAACAGGATGAAAAATTATGATCCATCGTTTTTGGGTGTCCATCAAGAATTTTTTTTTTCTTTGTTATCAATTCCTATCTTTGCACTGCAAACCAACTTTTTTGGTTTATCTAAAACAGGTCTGGGTTCATACCCTAACCCTAACTATTATTCTACCAGTACTGATGCTCTGACTGATCAGGTTAATACTTCCATGTCTGTGGTCTCTGCACCTGCTAGTTTAGTTGAGAGGAGGATGTAGTGCTGATTTGTCATTTGATTTGATTGTCATTTCTTTGGTGGCTTAAAAATATTCTTTAATATATTATTTAATAAAAACTAATAAATTTGTTTTTATCATTTGTTATTTGGTACAAAAGGATTTGACCATGCTAATTTCAAGGTGTCTGAAGAGCACCCAGTACATAATTTCAAAAACTGGATGTCTAGAAAAAAACAGGCAGATTTCTGTCATATTTTACAGACGTCTGCTTTTGTTCCTTCAGAACATGATTATGTCATTCAGCCTTAATAAGTACCACCACTAGATTACAGCGGTAAGAAATCTAACACTATCAAATCAGTAATTGGTAGGCATAACTGAACAATTTGGTGATTCATTTATCGAATTGGCCGAAGCATACTTCTACTTTGAAAACTATATTTGGTAACTTTAAACATAAAAGCAATTAAGCATTGTGCTTGTATTAATTCTCAACCCTGAAGACCTAGGTTCAAATAATATGCAGTTTTGGGTCGCAGGTACGCTCACCTTGCACCCTCAGATGTGCCTCAACATAGGTCCCTTCTGCCTCACAGGAGTATATACCCATGTCCTGCAAGGTTACATGGCTAATGTACAACCGCGCTACATTCCAGTCCTGCTCCACTACTACCCTGTGGCCATCAGGCTGCACAAGCTTCCCATTTTGTTTCCATGTCGCCTTGACCGGCCGGGAATATTGGCAGACGAACTCTGCTGGCTGGTTCTCTGCTATGTGGATGTCTTCCATGGCACTGACCACCTCCACAGTGGGATCTATGAAAGGTGGGCAAGGTATAAGCAGCGATAGAGCAAAAGACAATATGGTGAGAAATTGCTCAAGGAATGTTGGAGATTCCTGAGACCTGTTTCAGATATGAAATTATGTTTATCAATGTTGACCTGTTTTAAACCTTGTTTGCAAATAAAAATTAGATGATTAGCATGCAATACAGCAAATCTCTACCAACTATGTTTTCTTCACAGATGACAAGTACACAGACTAAAGATTATGAAGAAAAGCAAATGGGTTAGAGGGGTTCATAGAACCATGTTTGTGAAATATTTCTGACAAAAAAAAAACACATATGGCTTGTTTCCTGAAAATGAATTAAGCTTAGACTAGGAATAAACTGCAATGTGACTAGTGATTGATCACAAATTTTTAGGTTTAGTATTAGGATTAAACCTGGCCTGGAATACCAGCCCATATTTTATGCAAAAATGTATCACTGTTAATATTAACTATTTGTAAATGTATCACATTTTAAAATGAACCCCAACAAACACAAAAATAGTTGAAAGAAATACTACAAGATTGAAACTATGTGATATAATCAATCTCTCATATCCCAATATAGGACATTTCCACATCCAGATAATGATTTATATCATGATATAGTACATTGTCTGTAAATTCAAAGAATAGTTTTTAAATAACATGGAAAGACCTATTTAATATTGCATTAAATTAAATACTCGACAATTAAACTGTACTTAAAACTGTACATAAACTGTGTTTATGTTTTCTTTTATTTACAAACTGTAAATTTATGTTTAGGCATATAAGGAAGTTCAAAATATGAATGTGTACAATATATAATAAGCCTAAAATTCATATATATAAGCCTAAAATGTGAATATGGTCAAAAATATCAAAGAGAAACTTTGAATTGTAGCATTCTGGAATATATATAATATAAAGTATAAAGAAGGAACACTTTCACTATGAAATAAATTATAGTGCAAAATCTGAAAATCTGAAAAAAATCTGAAGAATTTTCTTGTTTCACTGTTGTTTTCTCATGTGCACAAAAGAACACAAAATATCTTTGACAATTTTAGTAAAATAATCTTATAGGAAATTAAAGATTCCATACTCAAGAGTGAGCACAGATGTTTCACAAACTGATGAAGTTTCCTTTCCTTTTGTCCAATACAGCTGCATTTTCAAGATAAAAGATGCTTTATGCAGGTGTTCACTGTAGCAACAGGGACTGAATTGGAGAATATTTGTGTTGCCCACGACTGAAAAAACTCAAGAGGCCAGACCTGTGGCTAGATCATCCAAATAATATGTTGCTTTTGCAACACTAAGAGAGCAATGAACCTAGATCAGTGTCCACTAGAGCTGTAGAATCCATCAGACACAAGGTGGGCTTGCCAACATCTGCTCTCAGCACACTGAAGAGGGTCCTCCCAACTGTGTGTGAAGTTCCTATAGGACATAGCAGAGAGAGATTTCCCTAACCAAGCACCAGGTAGCACCTATGCCCCTGAGGAACACAAGCTTTTTCCTCTGTGTCTTGACATAAGTTTCCATTGTAGATGCAGTCACAGATTTTGAGCACTTCCAGAGAAAATAAACTTCCAGGTGCTCTTGCCACTGAAAAACTGCATGAATGAACCATCATTACCTTCCATTAGTGGACAAAGATTTTTATTATACAGACTAGACACTTTCCATCACACTAAAATAAAAAATAAAAGTTACTGCATCTTACTACTTTCCTGCAGCTTTGCATAAGCAATTTTATTGCAAAGTTTATTTTTGTGCTCTAGGGAAAAATTACACAGATGATTGACTAAAGGTTTAACAGAGGAGACAACTGATTATTGAAGGTTTCCATAACTGAATAGTGAAGGTTTCCATTTCCCGTGAATTGAAGGTTTCCAAAACTTATAATTGAAGGTTTCTATTGCATGATTATTGAAGGTTTCTGTAACTGATTATTGAAAGTTTCCACTGTCAGTTTATTTATGGTTCCCATAAATCATTATTGAAGGTTTCCATAAATCATTATTGAAGTTTTCCATTGCCTGTTTACTGAAGATTTCCAGTGCCTGATTATTGAAGGTTTCCATAACTGATTATTGAAGGTTTCCATTGCCTGATTACTGAAGGTTTACATGACTGATTTATTGATGGTTTCCATTGCCTCAGAGAATTGAAAAGGTCTGAGGTTGAGGAGCGTGACAAGTAAAAATACAAATGAAATCTTCCCTACAAAGTCTTGTCCTCCACTAAAGATTGAAACTTCAGTGCTGAAAACAGTAAAAGAAAACACTTCAACAGCAATAAAAATATTAAAGGAAAACAATGTGATGTGATTTTCTATAATCTAGTAGAAATGTTGATATTGTAGTACTATGTTAATTTTAATCTTTTCCTCAATTGACCTGTGACCTGTCTTGTATTGTCTCAACTGAACTGTCCTGTATTGTCTCAACCTGTGGCATGCCAGGTGGCCAGATCGCTGCTGCATAGTCAGATACCTTTTTGACTCTCATCACATGAGTAGCAGCACCCAGTAGATACTGGTTCATTGGACAGTTGGGGGAAACACTTGTGGGTTCTGGCTCATCATGCCTTGAATCCTGAACTTATCATGGCATTTCAGTGTAACAGTCATCTAAGGAATATCAGGGTTTATTCACAGGGAGAAAAGTCCTGTATTGTCTCAGCCTTGAGGCGTGTTCTAGGTCAAACCCAACCATGAGAGGGGGGCATAGAGCTGCCATTTAGTAATAAAGGACAACTGGCATCATCTGTGCCTGACATTACATAAGGGGAGGTGTCTCTTAGCTTAGCAGTCTTGAGTTAACTTGCCATGTGCCAGACGTCTTAATCAAGATGGTAATTTGGCATTTCCTCTCAAGGTTCTGAGTTGTCTCTTGGTTTCTCCAAGCTTTCCTGTGCATAGCAGCAGCATATGTATGTGAAAAAAAGATCCCTTCTTTCCAAGTCTTTGCCTTGGCCTTGTCATGGAGCTGAGCTGTAAAGAAACCCCATCAGCCAGTATTTGCTCTGACTATTCCTCACTTTCCATTTCTCTACATTCCTTTTAGTTAAAGTTTTCCTCCTTTGAGGTTCTGAGAGCAGCAAAGAAATTCATCATCACTGATACTGACCTGGCAAAAGGCAACTATTTTGTTAACAATTTATATGTGATTAATGTGGTATTATGAATTTCTCTCTTGGACTATGCCATTACAAAACTGAATACAGTTATTGAGTACAGCAGAGCTTCGGTGAGTGCCATGAAGACATAGCCAACCATGCAGACAAACCTCCAGATAGCTGTATTTTGTTTTTTACATTTAATAAATGTTGTACACGATTTCTTGTCTTTTTCATTTTATTTCTGCAAACCTGCTACTTCGAAAGATCCCACCACTCTACTTAGCCAAAAGTGGTCATTTCCATGGAATCATCACACTCCCTGGCCTATGTTATATCACTGGCCTATATTATATCACTGGCCTATGTTAAGTGCCATGCACGATGCCAGCAACAAATTCGACATTGTCAGCACCATTATCCTGTATTTATTTATTCAAAAATAGGCATTTCATGCATGAAAGCTTCCAAAATGACAATGACTAAGCCTACTTTATGTTTGGTGTAATTCACACATTATGGACAAAAGGAAAGTGTTCTAAATCATAGAAAAAAATGTATTTCATACAACATACTTGTGTTAAAAAAGATAATTTGTACTTTTTAGAAATTGAATATCATTTTTTTTAATTAGAGTTTTATATACTTTTCTTATGTGTTTGTAAATACAAAACACAACAGCTAGGTCTATTAATGAATAAATGGTGCACATTCTGACAAACAACCATGTTTACTGTAAGGCAGTCAGTGGGACACAGCAAAAATGGAAATATATATGGCAATAACAATAATAATTTTAAAAGTTATGTATAAATAAATAGATTGTATAATTTCAAATTAAATCAAAGGTTCCAAAAATGCAATTTTTACTATGTTCTTGAAAATGTTAGAACTTTTAAACTGGAAACCTGTTACACAAACTGGCTACCTGCACCTCTGTTTTTGTTTTTTTTGTTTGTTTGTTTTGTTTTTTGGTGATTCTGGTAACAATGCAAAAAAGTAATATTTTAACTGAACCAGTTAACATTGAATTAAAGTATAGGGTATGAGTTAAACTGGTTATAACAGGTTATAAATTAGTAAGGTATAGAGAAATGTTTTATTCATACTTGAGCAAGCCACAAGGTGCTGTCTAAGCCCAGGATGACTTCTCAAAAAAAAAAGATTTTCTCTGAATAATTTCAAATGAAGGATGTAGCCCATGCACAGGTGAGTTGCAAAGCAAAACACTCAGTCAGCCCATTAAAGGAGGAGGATATACAAACCCTTTTGTAGGCATCTGCAAGCATTGTAACACTTCTGTTGTCAAACTTAAATTACATGTAATTTAGGATTATTTTAAATGTACAATTTGCCCCCTGAAGCATTTATTACTAAGTGCTTTTTTTGTTTCACAATATGAGCTAGCTAGGGGCACAGTTTATAGATAATACATGAGCCAGCTTTTGTCAAAGTTTAACTGTTCATGTCTAATGACATCTGATCAACTTGAATGTTGTATATAGGAGAGATTTGGAGCCCCCTGTGCACCAGGACTATAAGTGATGTTGGTATATCTCATATAGTAACAGCCTCCAAGAATTTCCTTAAGGTGGACATTTTATGTATACTTTGGGTTAACAGCAGATCAGTGGGGCTGTCATTGTTGGTATATACTTACAAATTTTCTCAATGTTCAGGAAATTCATGGAAATTCATGTTCCAACCCATAGAACAATCTAAACTAGTTATCTCAACGCTGCAGGGCCTCATCAAAAGAGCTGCTGTCCTGCCCGCAAACCTTGTACCTAGTCTGGTACCTTTCACTAACAGTCTCGCTGTAGATGTCAAGCTGCCCGTTTTGAACAGGATGGTGCCCGAGTCATTTGGTGCAAGGTTCTTTAGGGTGAGGGTGTGAACATTGTCTTCACCCACCCCAATAAGACTGAAGGGAAAGTTCTCCAAACGGGTGCCATCCAGCCACCACTGGACTCTCCCTTTGGCATGTCGAGACAGCTGGCAGGAGAAGACTGCCTGCTCTCCCACAAACACATCAGTGTTCTTTAAACCAGACACTATGAGCACCTCAGCTTCTGCAGAGACCACACACAAACACCACTCAGCTAATATAATAAATAATAATCTTAATGGGTTCCATTTTTAGAGTAACCAAGTGTTTTAAGAAAGAAAAACCACAGTGAACTTAACTATTATATATGGTGATAGAATACTTATTATGTATTATAATTGCTGACTGAAAATCTTATGGAAATGTGGTGTGGACAAATAATGAACAACATGGCAAAATATAATGTACATGTTGTAAATACTACGATTCTTTTTGAGCTAGATGGCAAAACCTTAATAAACTACTTGGAAAGAGGCAACTGCAAGCACACAGCGAAAGGGTGTCTGTAAGAATTTTGTGGAGCTAATTCCTAAGAAAGTTCTAAATCATTGAGGTTTACAGCTAGGTTTTTATCAGCATCACAAAACATCGGCGCCAACAGAAAGTTTCCCCATTACTAGTCAGTCACCACAAATTTGTTGTGAGAGCAATGTTTCAGCACTTAAATTTGTGACAAATTCAAATCTATATTAATGTCTATTTAACTACAAAACATATATTGTTGCACTGGAATTAGAAACAATATTCAGTACCTTGCACTGAAACTGAAGCTGTTGTCAACTGGTGTCCAGCATCACAAGTGTAGTAGCCACCATCCTCTGGTTTCAGGTCATAGATGTGGAGCTCTTGTATGCATCCATCTTTTTTCAGCTCATATTTCTTATCAGGTTGCAAAACTACTCCCCCTTTACGCCATTCTACACTGACATCTGGCTTGGAAAGCTCACAGCTTAAGGTAACTGTGTCACCTTCAACAGCATCCTGGTTCTCTAATTCCTTGCAGAAGAATGCTGGTATTCCTAGAGACATGTGCAAGAGGAAGAAAGAATTCTGAGACATTTGGTAATATTCAGGAAGCTGAGACCACTCTACTTGTTTCATACCATATACAGATCCTCTCAGATTCCATAATCATACATATAACTCCAGGTAAGACAGTTTGAAATAATTAGTGCAACACCTTTTCAACATTTTAACTGTACAAAATATTGATAAGGCTGATTGAAACTAGCAGATGTCACACATCCACACACTCTGTTTACCTTTAACAGTAAGAGTGGCGCTGCTTTGTGAATCTCCAGTTTCGCAGGTGTATTGTCCTGCATCCGTCTCCCTCACCCTAAGGATACGTAGTTGGTGGATGGCTCTATCTTTGTAGAATAGGTGTCTGTCCCCTACCTTAATCAATACATCATTTCTGTACCAGACGACAGAGGCCTCAGGGCTGGAGGTCATGCATGACAGAGTGACCATCTCTCCCTCTTTGGCCATTATGTCCAGAGGTTTCTCTAAGAATACAACTACACACAGGAGAAACCGGGACCCATATGTTATTACATCACCATGTCTGCCTCAAGCATAAGAAGTTTAACATATTGAAACTTCACATTTGAGGTTTACATTGCTCTGAATTAACTCTACATTGAAGATGACCCTCTTCTTTAGACCAAATTTGCGATCAAGGTGTGCTTAGTAGGGCACAGTATTAGTTGGTAAGTAATATTTCACAATGAATGCACATACATTAACATTAAGAGATAAAATAGCAAACATAACAGCTAATGTTTAGCTGATGTTTGCTATAACATTTATAAACAAGGCCTCTGAAGTAGCATTTTAATGCATTTCATGATGACACCACTGCTGTATGCTTTCTTCCTGTAATTCCACAGGAAAGCACTAATTTAGCTTCACTGAACTCTATACAATGAATATTTGTTGACCCAAAACCACAGACGTGCTTCTCATGTAGACTGTTTTCCATCATCCTGCAAAAGCCCACTTATCCTACTTCTTACATTTTCAAATGTCAGTTGCTAAACACTGTATATAAATTAAGCCTTCAATTACAGTCTACAGCTGAAATTATTCTTGATTATCATGCTTCAGTAGCCAGCTTTTTAAAACAATGTCAGTAATTATTTGAATGATAAAGTTACTGAGGCAATCATTTGAAGCCAAATTGAAAGATGCAACAAAAAGGCAAATTAGACACAACAAAAAGGCAAATTAGTCAGCCTATGAGAGTTGGAATACATCTAGTATTCCTTTACCTTTGGGTTTCTCCTGCACCACCAAGCAGGCAACACTCCTTTTGCAGCCAACCACAAAGGCTACATCACCAGAGTCATCAGGTGTGACCATTTTCAGCACTAGGCTGTGTTCCCTCCCTCGATAGCTGATTTGATTCAAGTCATTGTTTTGCAGGAGATTGGAACCCAACCACCATTCAGCACAAGTTACTCCCATCTGAGACACCTCACAATGGAACACAGCATCCTCGCCAGACGTCACTGTTACATCCTTAAGTTCTCTTGTAATTCGTACAGGTTCTACAAGAGGGCAAAAACCCTACTCTTACAACACATCAAATAAAATGTATAAACCACTTCTTATAGTTACCTTTACTGCAAATGATTTAAAAATAAAGATAACACACAATATCCAGTGATATTTTAAAGTGTCTCACAGTATTTATGGCTTGGTAAATATTAGATTATTTTACATATGATCAAAATTATACATTAGCATTACAGAAAATAAGGATAGCTCAATACAAGAAACCCTCAAATTGATTACCTTTGATGGTCAAGGTTGCAATGCTTTGTTTTTTTCCTACTTTACATATGTATTCACCAGCATCATCCATTGACAGATTACAGACCACCAGAGTTTGGATAACTCCATCTTTCCGAATAGTATACTTCTCGCCCTCACACAGAACTTTTTTGCCTTTCATCCAGGTCACAGGAGCATCAGAGACTGACGTTTCACAGCAAAGGGTGGCACTGTCTCCTTCTGTGACTTGCTGGCTCTCCAGATCCTTAGCAAAGGATATCACAGGGACTGCTGGCAGGGCACAGTGGGGTACAGAACAGAGACAGGGTGACTGAAGAGATTATTTTAAGATCAATCTATAAAAATTTAGTGGCAATATAAAATCCAAAAACTGATTTTAAAAAGTGATCTAGTTCAAAGGAATGTACATACATTGGGTGGACTAAGTATCAGAAGCACAACAGAGATGGAACTAAATTCCAATTACAAACACATCTCTATTATTAAGACAAAAGCAGCAAAATTTGGCAAGATTATTCCAAAGTGGCCAAGTGGTTAATATCTGAACTACACGTGTCTTTCATAAACACTGTCAAATTATTTGACATTACATTATTATGATGTCTCAAAAACCCTCAAAGACAAAGAGCCATTTAACAGGGTAGTTGCTAAAACCACTTACCACAGAATTTAATTATCAATATTATTGTCTAAAGAGTCATCTTTCCACTTTGGAGGAAGCCAACTGTGTCACCCACAATGTCTGTTTCCAGCTATTAAAGTTTCCAGCCATTCTGTGGTATAATAAATATGGTTCCTTCATTTTGTATGTTCCCATATTCAATTAATTATCCCCTAACACATGGATAAACTAATTCAAGAGTGATTTCAACTCTTTAAACACCACTTTAAAGCAAACACCTTCAATGGCCTCACCAATAAACAGAATTATCACTGCACCTTCTGGAGTAAAAAATGTGACTGGCCTCTTTTACCTTTTAATAAATTCTTAAAACTTTCTTTACACAATCCTAGGTCTCATCCTGTGTCTCATGCTTACAGCATTTCCAAAAAAAAGTGTTTTACTCAAGGCCAAAGTTGGGCTTACTTTTTATTAGATAGTTAATATTAACATAATACTAAGTATTTCCGTTATTCTGTCCACTCTGTATGAACAGTATGTCATATTGATTACATACATGATAGACAATAAAGGTTAGGTGGCTTATAGCTAAATAAATGTCATAGTTGATAATGAAGTGTAACATTTTCCAAATTTCAACCACCTACATATTATTTGCCATGTTTGTTATTCAAACTTTGGATCACCATTAGTATAAAATCTTAATAAAGGATCATTGACTATGCTTCCAATGGCCTGAGTTTACTCTTTTTTTACAGTACAGTAAAGGCTGTGATTATACAATAGCAGCTTTGTTGAAACTAGCTATTTAATAATCAATAAAGTACATGAGAACTGAGCACAGAGCAGTAGAAGTAAGTGGAATGGGTCTCAAATCCACTTTTAAAAGAATGTTAAACAAGTTATGAGAAGTTATGTTAAATAAATTATAAAGAATGTCTCTTTATAGTATTTTAATAAATGCATAGTATCTCTATATTATAACATTTCTCAAGTAATGCTAGTGATGCTAAAGGAACAATGAGTCTGCTGAGAGATAGGCCAAGATTTGCAGGTGGTATCCAAGTTTACCTTTGACCGTGAGACAAGCAAAAGATGTGTGATCACCCACATGGAAGGTCACAGTGCCAGAATATTTTGGGGTGACACTCCGTAGGAAAAGAATATGCCTTTTGCCCTCCATTCGGATGTCATTCATCTCATTTTTCTGGAGGGGGATATCCTGAAGTGCCCACTGAACATCTTGGAAATTTTCTTGAGACACGAAGCACTCAAAAGATACATCATCCCCTTGATTTACAATGCAGCTCTTCAACCCAGTCTCAATGGTTACAAGTTCTGTTTAACACAGACCACCAAGATTACATTTTGGAATTCTGAAGCCTCTTCAAGAGTTTCAGTGATACAGCTGATTAATTAGAGGAGTCAAAGATCCATATATTATTAACTAGATAATTCTAGTTCTAGCATGTATGTGCAGTAGTCTAGGTCATGAAGTCCCAAGGGATTGATCATCAGACTGGTGCCTTGCTCAATGTATCAGTACATGTTCACTTAAATGCTGCCCTTTAGCTACCTCAGTGGAGGTATGCAAAAGAATGGGGTTTTGCCAGAAAAATCAGCATTTTACAAACTTTGACATGCTCAAATGAGGCTTAAATAATGTGGTGTAAATATGACTAAAAAGTGTAGAAGAGTCAACTTATTCTCATTGCGTAGCTCTTGCATGATCATAGTTTCAGGAAAGGAAAGGTATGAGGTACAGTTCAAAGTAAACAAGGACTAAGCAAGAAGAGAAAAAAGTAAGGAAAGTGAAAGTTTACTGGTGCAGAAAATTAGCATGTGATTGGTGATAGTTCAGAACATGATTCCTACCCTTCACAGTAAGTTTGGCAAAGGTCATTTCATGACCAGAATCACAAGAGTACTCTCCTGAGTTTGCTCCCTGTACTCCTTAGATTATGAGCTCTACACCTGGTCCATCCTGTGCCATCATTACTGCCCTAGATAACAACATACTACCATAGCCTGCATGTGTCACATCATCTTTAGCTGTAGTAGTCTTTTCTTTTTCACACAATATTAGAAGATGAATTCTTCCAGATATAAAACAAATAAAACATGTATACACTGCATTGCAAAAGTGTCTCCCTGAAAAGTAATCAGATTTTAATGGATTTCAAAAGACACATTGATATTGGGATATCCAACATCACATACTGGGATATTGGGATACCCAACATTATATTTTTAGCATCACATTATATAAATACACTGCACAAAATATCAAACTGTCACTTATTATCCAGATTAATAATAAATAGCAAGGTATGCTATTTGTGATTATTGAATGACATGTTTGATTGCCTGATGAAAAGGAATGAACATTACTTTTTTAAGGTAATCCAAAACTAAAAGGACTAAACAGTTTTTGTGACAAGATGAATTGATTGGGAATGATTGTAAGAAAGGTATTTGACAAATGTTCACACCTATAAAAACAAACAGCTGGTTTCCAAGACCAAACTTAGTCCTAAACCTAGACTAAATAGAACTTTGAATCACAGGTAAGTATTAATCAATGCAGATGTCCAGGTAATTGCAAAAAGTTCAATTATTTTTTGTTACAAGTATATTTCGTGTCACATCAAAAGAACAATTAAAAAACATTTCTTGATGTACATGACACTATAGCGTGCTATGTACATGGGCCAAAGATGAGCGGTCTCTTTCATTTGCAAGAGACAAATAAAGTTCTGTCTGTCTATCTATCTATCTATCTATCTATCTATCTATCTATCTATCTATCTATCTATCTATCTATCTATCTATCTATCTATCTATCTATCTATCTATCTATCTATCTATCTATCTATCTATCTATCTATCTATCTATCTATCATATTTCAGGGGACAGATTAAAATGTGCATAAAAAATGCAAGGAAATGCATGGAAACTGGGTGTGGCCTTAGACAACCAGCTACCATTCTCTTCTTATGTTGCTTGTGTGACATATGCAAGTTTCTCCCATGCACGATTAGGAGGATTAGGCCATTCCCCCCCCCAAGAGGCAATTCTTTTCTGATCCTTTGAAATCTCTCAACATGTCTCTGCCACTGTGTCATTGTGGCTGATCCAGAATTTACCTGCACGACTTGTATTCAAACCACAAAAGTTCCTGCACATCACTCTAGTAATGTGTTCCTTTCTACGGCATCTGGTAGTTACCCAACTCAGACTAAAGAACCAGATGCTTGATTACAAAGCCAAAAAAATCATTCACCTACCTGAAAGCACAGGTCAAACCTCATCATATCATTCACCCCTCATAAGTCAAGTACTGCATGACTTGTCTAAGCCATTTACTGCTAGGTAATGAAATGGTAATGAAATGATCTTCCACTAAGTCATGTGGCAAGGTCTGCCTGAGTTACTTGTTATTTGTCAGATACCCTTAATGTCACATACCCTTAATCTTCATGTTTGCTGTGGTCTTCTGATCTCCACACAAGCATGTGTACTGGCCAGCATCTTCAAGTTTAACATTAGTGATTTTCAGCTCCAGAACAGCTCCAGTCTGCTTGATGAGATATTTTCCCCCAGAATTGATCACCTGTGTTTCCTTCCTCCACTCCACAGGGACTCCAAGTTTAGAGATTTCACAGTGAAGGGAAACACTGCTGCCCTCATCACACTCCTGGTTCTGCAGCTCACGCTTGAATATCACGGGCAAAGCTGAAGAACAAGAAGTGGTTTGATGATCCTTCTAATATGGTGCCATTTTATGAAAACACAATGAAGATCATTTGAAAAAGTTAAACACTCTAACAAATCAAGGTCAAGTCTGCTGTACTGTAGCACTCCAAGAACAACAGATGTTTAGAACAAACCACAAAAAGCTTTAATGGAAAACAAGAGATAAGATATGTAACTCTACCATCCCACTATCAGAACAAAATGTTTAATATTTGGCCACTGTCAATGTGTATACACATTCAGTCATACAGTTTGTGAACAAGGATAATGAATGATAAAGATAGCAAGAAAAGAATACTTAATGTAAAAAAAAAATTTTAAAGGTTCAAGAAAGTTTCATACCTTTGATCTTCATGTTTGCTGTGGTCTTCTGGTCGCCACACATGCATGTGTACTGCCCAGCATCTTCAGTTTTAACATCAGTGATTTTCAGCTCCAGAGCAGCTCCAGTCTGCTTGATGAGGTATTTTCCTCCAGGCTGGATCACCTGTGTTCCCTTCCTCCACTCCACAGGGACTCCAGGTTTAGAGAGTTCACAATGCAGCGTAACATTGCTGCCCTCATCACACTCCTGGTTCTGCAACTCACGCTTGAATATAGCTGGCAAAGCTGAAGAACAAGAAGTGGTCAAAGATCGTTCTAATATGGTGCCATATTATGAAAAGACAATGAAGATCATTTGGAAAAGATAAACACTCTAAAAAATCAAGGTCAAGTCTGCTGTACTGTGGCGCTCCAAGAACAACAGGTGTTTACAACAAACCACAAAAAGCTTTAATGGAAAACAAGAGATAAGATATGTAACCCTACCATCCCACTATCAGAGCAAAATGTTTAATATTTGGCCACTGAAAATGTGTATACACATTTAGTCATACAGTTTCTGAACAAGGATAATGAATGATAAAGATAGCAAGAAAAGAGTACTTAATGTAAAAAAAAATAATAATTTAAAGGTTCAAGAAAGTTTCATACTCTTGATCTTCATGTTTGCTGTGGTCTTCTGGTCTCCACACACGCATGTGTACTGGCCAGCATCTTCAGTTTTAACATTAGTGATCCTCAGCTCCAGAGAAGCTCCAGTCTGCTTGATGAGATATTTTCCTCCAGACTTGATCACCTGTGTTCCCTTCCTCCACTCCACAGGGACTCCAGGTTTAGAGATTTCACAGAGCAGAGTAACACTGCTGCCCTCATCACACTCCTGGTTCTGCAACTCACGCTTGAATATCACAGGCAAAGCTGAAGAACAAGAAGTGGTTCAATGATCCTTCTAATATGGTGCCATTTTATGAAAACACGATGAAGATCATTAGAAAAGTTAAACACTCTAAAAAATCAAGGTCAAGTCTGCAGTACTATAGCGCTCCAAGAACAACAGATGTTTACAACAAACCACAAAAAGCTTTAATGGAAAACAAGAGATAAGATATGTAACTCTACCATCCCACCATCAGAGCAAAATGTTTAATATTTGGCCACTGAAAATGTGTATACACATTCAGTCATACAGTTTCTGAACAAGGATAATGAATGATAAAGATAGCAAGAAAAGAGTACTTAATGTAAAAAAAAAGAATTAAAGGTTCAAGAAAGTTTCATACCTTTGATCTTCATGTTTGCTGTGGTCTTCTGGTCTCCACACATGCATGTGTACTGCCCAGCATCTTCAGTTTTAACATCAGTGATTTTCAGCTCCAGAACAGCTCCAGTCTGCTTGATGAGGTATTTTCCTCCAGGCTGGATCACCTGTGTTCCCTTCCTCCACTCCACAGGGACTCCAGGTTTAGAGAGTTCACAATGCAGCGTAACATTGCTGCCCTCATCACACTCCTGGTTCTGCAACTCACGCTTGAATATAGCTGGCAAAGCTGAAGAACAAGAAGTGGTCAAAGATCGTTCTAATATGGTGCCATATTATGAAAAGACAATGAAGATCATTTCGAAAAGATAAACACTCTAAAAAATTAAGGTCAAGTCTGCTGTACTGTAGCGCTCCAAGAACAACAGATGTTTACAACAAACCACAAAAAGCTTTAATGGAAAACAAGAGATAAGATATGTAACTCTACCATCCCACTATCAGAGCAAAATGTTTAATATTTGGCCACTGAAAATGTGTATACACATTTAGTCATACAGTTTCTGAATAAGGATAATGAATGATAAAGATAGCAAGAAAAGAATACTTAATGTAAAAAAAAAATTTTAAAGGTTCAAGAAAGTTTCATACCTTTGATCTTCATGTTTGCTGTGGTCTTCTGGTCGCCACACATGCATGTGTACTGCCCAGCATCTTCAGTTTTAACATCAGTGATTTTCAGCTCCAGAGCAGCTCCAGTCTGCTTGATGAGGTATTTTCCTCCAGGCTGGATCACCTGTGTTCCCTTCCTCCACTCCACAGGGACTCCAGGTTTAGAGAGTTCACAATGCAGCGTAACATTGCTGCCCTCATCACACTCCTGGTTCTGCAACTCACGCTTGAATATAGCTGGCAAAGCTGAAGAACAAGAAGTGGTCAAAGATCGTTCTAATATGGTGCCATATTATGAAAAGACAATGAAGATCATTTGGAAAAGATAAACACTCTAAAAAATCAAGGTCAAGTCTGCTGTACTGTGGCGCTCCAAGAACAACAGGTGTTTACAACAAACCACAAAAAGCTTTAATGGAAAACAAGAGATAAGATATGTAACCCTACCATCCCACTATCAGAGCAAAATGTTTAATATTTGGCCACTGAAAATGTGTATACACATTTAGTCATACAGTTTCTGAACAAGGATAATGAATGATAAAGATAGCAAGAAAAGAGTACTTAATGTAAAAAAAAATAATAATTTAAAGGTTCAAGAAAGTTTCATACTCTTGATCTTCATGTTTGCTGTGGTCTTCTGGTCTCCACACACGCATGTGTACTGGCCAGCATCTTCAGTTTTAACATTAGTGATCCTCAGCTCCAGAGAAGCTCCAGTCTGCTTGATGAGATATTTTCCTCCAGACTTGATCACCTGTGTTCCCTTCCTCCACTCCACAGGGACTCCAGGTTTAGAGATTTCACAGAGCAGAGTAACACTGCTGCCCTCATCACACTCCTGGTTCTGCAACTCACGCTTGAATATCACAGGCAAAGCTGAAGAACAAGAAGTGGTTCAATGATCCTTCTAATATGGTGCCATTTTATGAAAACACGATGAAGATCATTAGAAAAGTTAAACACTCTAAAAAATCAAGGTCAAGTCTGCAGTACTATAGCGCTCCAAGAACAACAGATGTTTACAACAAACCACAAAAAGCTTTAATGGAAAACAAGAGATAAGATATGTAACTCTACCATCCCACCATCAGAGCAAAATGTTTAATATTTGGCCACTGAAAATGTGTATACACATTCAGTCATACAGTTTCTGAACAAGGATAATGAATGATAAAGATAGCAAGAAAAGAGTACTTAATGTAAAAAAAAAGAATTAAAGGTTCAAGAAAGTTTCATACCTTTGATCTTCATGTTTGCTGTGGTCTTCTGGTCTCCACACATGCATGTGTACTGCCCAGCATCTTCAGTTTTAACATCAGTGATTTTCAGCTCCAGAACAGCTCCAGTCTGCTTGATGAGGTATTTTCCTCCAGGCTGGATCACCTGTGTTCCCTTCCTCCACTCCACAGGGACTCCAGGTTTAGAGAGTTCACAATGCAGCGTAACATTGCTGCCCTCATCACACTCCTGGTTCTGCAACTCACGCTTGAATATAGCTGGCAAAGCTGAAGAACAAGAAGTGGTCAAAGATCGTTCTAATATGGTGCCATATTATGAAAAGACAATGAAGATCATTTCGAAAAGATAAACACTCTAAAAAATTAAGGTCAAGTCTGCTGTACTGTAGCGCTCCAAGAACAACAGATGTTTACAACAAACCACAAAAAGCTTTAATGGAAAACAAGAGATAAGATATGTAACTTTACCATCCCACTATCAGAGCAAAATGTTTAATATTTGGCCACTGAAAATGTGTATACACATTTAGTCATACAGTTTCTGAATAAGGATAATGAATGATAAAGATAGCAAGAAAAGAATACTTAATGTAAAAAAAAAATTTTAAAGGTTCAAGAAAGTTTCATACCTTTGATCTTCATGTTTGCTGTGGTCTTCTGGTCGCCACACATGCATGTGTACTGCCCAGCATCTTCAGTTTTAACATCAGTGATTTTCAGCTCCAGAGCAGCTCCAGTCTGCTTGATGAGGTATTTTCCTCCAGGCTGGATCACCTGTGTTCCCTTCCTCCACTCCACAGGGACTCCAGGTTTAGAGAGTTCACAATGCAGCGTAACATTGCTGCCCTCATCACACTCCTGGTTCTGCAACTCACGCTTGAATATAGCTGGCAAAGCTGAAGAACAAGAAGTGGTCAAAGATCGTTCTAATATGGTGCCATATTATGAAAAGACAATGAAGATCATTTGGAAAAGATAAACACTCTAAAAAATCAAGGTCAAGTCTGCTGTACTGTGGCGCTCCAAGAACAACAGGTGTTTACAACAAACCACAAAAAGCTTTAATGGAAAACAAGAGATAAGATATGTAACCCTACCATCCCACTATCAGAGCAAAATGTTTAATATTTGGCCACTGAAAATGTGTATACACATTTAGTCATACAGTTTCTGAACAAGGATAATGAATGATAAAGATAGCAAGAAAAGAGTACTTAATGTAAAAAAAAATAATAATTTAAAGGTTCAAGAAAGTTTCATACTCTTGATCTTCATGTTTGCTGTGGTCTTCTGGTCTCCACACACGCATGTGTACTGGCCAGCATCTTCAGTTTTAACATTAGTGATCCTCAGCTCCAGAGAAGCTCCAGTCTGCTTGATGAGATATTTTCCTCCAGACTTGATCACCTGTGTTCCCTTCCTCCACTCCACAGGGACTCCAGGTTTAGAGATTTCACAGAGCAGAGTAACACTGCTGCCCTCATCACACTCCTGGTTCTGCAACTCACGCTTGAATATCACAGGCAAAGCTGAAGAACAAGAAGTGGTTCAATGATCCTTCTAATATGGTGCCATTTTATGAAAACACGATGAAGATCATTAGAAAAGTTAAACACTCTAAAAAATCAAGGTCAAGTCTGCAGTACTATAGCGCTCCAAGAACAACAGATGTTTACAACAAACCACAAAAAGCTTTAATGGAAAACAAGAGATAAGATATGTAACTCTACCATCCCACCATCAGAGCAAAATGTTTAATATTTGGCCACTGAAAATGTGTATACACATTCAGTCATACAGTTTCTGAACAAGGATAATGAATGATAAAGATAGCAAGAAAAGAGTACTTAATGTAAAAAAAAAGAATTAAAGGTTCAAGAAAGTTTCATACCTTTGATCTTCATGTTTGCTGTGGTCTTCTGGTCTCCACACATGCATGTGTACTGCCCAGCATCTTCAGTTTTAACATCAGTGATTTTCAGCTCCAGAGCAGCTCCAGTCTGCTTGATGAGGTATTTTCCTCCAGGCTGGATCACCTGTGTTCCCTTCCTCCACTCCACAGGGACTCCAGGTTTAGAGAGTTCACAATGCAGCGTAACATTGCTGCCCTCATCACACTCCTGGTTCTGCAACTCACGCTTGAATATAGCTGGCAAAGCTGAAGAACAAGAAGTGGTCAAAGATCGTTCTAATATGGTGCCATATTATGAAAAGACAATGAAGATCATTTCGAAAAGATAAACACTCTAAAAAATTAAGGTCAAGTCTGCTGTACTGTAGCGCTCCAAGAACAACAGATGTTTACAACAAACCACAAAAAGCTTTAATGGAAAACAAGAGATAAGATATGTAACTCTACCATCCCACTATCAGAGCAAAATGTTTAATATTTGGCCACTGAAAATGTGTATACACATTTAGTCATACAGTTTCTGAATAAGGATAATGAATGATAAAGATAGCAAGAAAAGAGTACTTAATGTAAAAAAAAATAATAATTTAAAGGTTCAAGAAAGTTTCATACTCTTGATCTTCATGTTTGCTGTGGTCTTCTGGTCTCCACACACGCATGTGTACTGGCCAGCATCTTCAGGTTTAACATTAGTGATCCTCAGCTCCAGAGAAGCTCCAGTCTGCTTGATGAGATATTTTCCTCCAGACTTGATCACCTGTGTTCCCTTCCTCCACTCCACAGGGACTCCAGGTTTAGAGATTTCACAGAGCAGAGTAACACTGCTGCCCTCATCACACTCCTGGTTCTGCAACTCACGCTTGAATATCACGGGCAAAGCTGAAGAACAAGAAGTGGTTCAATGATCCTTCTAATATGGTGCCATTTTATGAAAACACGATGAAGATCATTAGAAAAGTTAAACACTCTAAAAAATCAAGGTCAAGTCTGCAGTACTATAGCGCTCCAAGAACAACAGATGTTTACAACAAACCACAAAAAGCTTTAATGGAAAACAAGAGATAAGATATGTAAGTCTACCATCCCACTATCAGAGCAAAATGTTTAATATTTGGCCACTGTCAATGTGTATACACATTCAGTCATACAGTATCTGAACAAGGATAATGAATGATAAAGATAGCAAGAAAAGAGTACTTAATGTAAGAAAAAAAATGTTATAGGTTCAAGAAAGTTTCATACCTTTGATCTTCATGTTTGCTGTGGTCTTCTGGTCTCCACACACGCATGTGTACTGGCCATCATCTTCAGGTTTAACATTAGTGATCCTCAGCTCCAGAAAAGCTCCAGTCTGCTTGATGAGATATTTTCCTCCAGACTTGATCACCTGTGTTCCCTTCCTCCACTCCACAGGGACTCCAGGTTTAGAGATTTCACAGAGCAGAGTAACACTGCTGCCCTCATCACACTCCTGGTTCTGCAACTCACGCTTGAATATCACAGGCAAAGCTGAAGAACAAGAAGTGGTTCAATGATCCTTCTAATATGGTGCCATTTTATGAAAACACGATGAAGATCATTAGAAAAGTTAAACACTCTAAAAAATCAAGGTCAAGTCTGCAGTACTATAGCGCTCCAAGAACAACAGATGTTTACAACAAACCACAAAAAGCTTTAATGGAAAACAAGAGATAAGATATGTAACTCTACCATCCCACCATCAGAGCAAAATGTTTAATATTTGGCCACTGAAAATGTGTATACACATTCAGTCATACAGTTTCTGAACAAGGATAATGAATGATAAAGATAGCAAGAAAAGAGTACTTAATGTAAAAAAAAAGAATTAAAGGTTCAAGAAAGTTTCATACCTTTGATCTTCATGTTTGCTGTGGTCTTCTGGTCTCCACACATGCATGTGTACTGCCCAGCATCTTCAGTTTTAACATCAGTGATTTTCAGCTCCAGAGCAGCTCCAGTCTGCTTGATGAGGTATTTTCCTCCAGGCTGGATCACCTGTGTTCCCTTCCTCCACTCCACAGGGACTCCAGGTTTAGAGAGTTCACAATGCAGCGTAACATTGCTGCCCTCATCACACTCCTGGTTCTGCAACTCACGCTTGAATATAGCTGGCAAAGCTGAAGAACAAGAAGTGGTCAAAGATCGTTCTAATATGGTGCCATATTATGAAAAGACAATGAAGATCATTTCGAAAAGATAAACACTCTAAAAAATTAAGGTCAAGTCTGCTGTACTGTAGCGCTCCAAGAACAACAGATGTTTACAACAAACCACAAAAAGCTTTAATGGAAAACAAGAGATAAGATATGTAACTCTACCATCCCACTATCAGAGCAAAATGTTTAATATTTGGCCACTGAAAATGTGTATACACATTTAGTCATACAGTTTCTGAATAAGGATAATGAATGATAAAGATAGCAAGAAAAGAGTACTTAATGTAAAAAAAAATAATAATTTAAAGGTTCAAGAAAGTTTCATACTCTTGATCTTCATGTTTGCTGTGGTCTTCTGGTCTCCACACACGCATGTGTACTGGCCAGCATCTTCAGGTTTAACATTAGTGATCCTCAGCTCCAGAGAAGCTCCAGTCTGCTTGATGAGATATTTTCCTCCAGACTTGATCACCTGTGTTCCCTTCCTCCACTCCACAGGGACTCCAGGTTTAGAGATTTCACAGAGCAGAGTAACACTGCTGCCCTCATCACACTCCTGGTTCTGCAACTCACGCTTGAATATCACGGGCAAAGCTGAAGAACAAGAAGTGGTTCAATGATCCTTCTAATATGGTGCCATTTTATGAAAACACGATGAAGATCATTAGAAAAGTTAAACACTCTAAAAAATCAAGGTCAAGTCTGCAGTACTATAGCGCTCCAAGAACAACAGATGTTTACAACAAACCACAAAAAGCTTTAATGGAAAACAAGAGATAAGATATGTAAGTCTACCATCCCACTATCAGAGCAAAATGTTTAATATTTGGCCACTGTCAATGTGTATACACATTCAGTCATACAGTATCTGAACAAGGATAATGAATGATAAAGATAGCAAGAAAAGAGTACTTAATGTAAGAAAAAAAATGTTATAGGTTCAAGAAAGTTTCATACCTTTGATCTTCATGTTTGCTGTGGTCTTCTGGTCTCCACACACGCATGTGTACTGGCCATCATCTTCAGGTTTAACATTAGTGATCCTCAGCTCCAGAAAAGCTCCAGTCTGCTTGATGAGATATTTTCCTCCAGACTTGATCACCTGTGTTCCCTTCCTCCACTCCACAGGGACTCCAGGTTTAGAGATTTCACAGAGCAGAGTAACACTGCTGCCCTCATCACACTCCTGGTTCTGCAACTCACACTTGAATATCACGGGCAAAGCTGAAGAACAAGAAGTGGTTCAATGATCCTTCTAATATGGTGCCATTTTATGAAAACACGATGAAGATCATTAGAAAAGTTAAACACTCTAAAAAATCAAGGTCAAGTCTGCAGTACTATAGCGCTCCAAGAACAACAGATGTTTACAACAAACCACAAAAAGCTTTAATGGAAAACAAGAGATAAGATATGTAAGTCTACCATCCCACTATCAGAGCAAAATGTTTAATATTTGGCCACTGTCAATGTGTATACACATTCAGTCATACAGTATCTGAACAAGGATAATGAATGATAAAGATAGCAAGAAAAGAGTACTTAATGTAAGAAAAAAAATGTTAAAGGTTCAAGAAAGTTTCATACCTTTGATCTTCATGTTTGCTGTGGTCTTCTGGTCTCCACACACGCATGTGTACTGGCCATCATCTTCAGGTTTAACATTAGTGATCCTCAGCTCCAGAGAAGCTCCAGTCTGCTTGATGAGATATTTTCCTCCAGACTTGATCACCTGTGTTCCCTTCCTCCACTCCACAGGGACTCCAGGTTTAGAGATTTCACAGAGCAGAGTAACACTGCTGCCCTCATCACACTCCTGGTTCTGTAACTCAAGCTTGAATATCACTGGCAAAGCTGAGGAACAAGAAGTGATCAAAGATCCATCTAATATGGTGCAATGTTATGAAAAGACAGTGAAGATCATTTAGAGACCAGAAAAATTCTCCAAAATATCAAGGTCAGGTCTGCAGTGTTAATGGCCTCCAAGACCCAAAATTTTACAGTCATACAATAAACCACAAAAAATGTTTAAAGGAAAACAAGAGATAGGAAGTATAACTGCAAATCAAGCATCAGGGTAAAATGTGTTATATTTGGCCATTGCTAAAGGTCATATACAATAGATGCTTTGGTCTTTATTCATGTAATAGTCAAATGTGAAAGAAAAACCTTAAAAACAGAACATAACATGATTTAGTTTCTTTAGATGTCCTTTTGCTCAAGCACTAATAAATCAAATTGAATATATAGAACATAGAGTGCTAGCAATGATAGTAATTCTAAATGTAATTCCACTGTTGTCTCCCCACACATTTTGTCTAAAGTGTTGTCCAGTCCTCATAGTTATACATTTTGTATTTTCCCCGCTTAAATACACTTGACACAACCATTTATCAAATTATCAAGCCCTTGTAGTTTAGCTGCATGAAAAGTACATTAGATGTATCTTTGTACTAATGTTATCAGCAGCATAACTGCTGAAGGCTTCTCATTTCTCACAGGCTTGATGATCAAACAACAAGATAATACGGAAGTACTGATTAAAATGTCTTGGCAAAGTTTTTCTCAGGTAAGTATTCTATATCAAAATGAGTAGTCGATCAGATCAGAAAAAAAGATAGTTTAATGGTTCCTACCCTTAATCTTCATGTTTGCTGTGGTCTTCTGATCTCCACACATGCATGTGTACTGACCAGCGTCTTCAGTTTTAACATCAGTGATTTTCAGCTCCAGAGCAGCTCCAGTCTGCTTGATGAGGTATTTTCCTCCAGGTTGGATCACCTGTGTTCCCTTCCTCCACTCCACAGGGACTCCAGGTTTAGAGATTTCACAGAGCAGAGTAACACTGCTGCCTTCATCACACTCCTGGTTCTGCAACTCACGCTTGAATATCACGGGCAAAGCTGAAGAACAAGAAGTGGTTCAATGATCCTTCTAATATGGTGCCATTTTATGAAAACACGATGAAGATCATTAGAAAAGTTAAACACTAAAAAATCAAGGTCAAGTCTGCAGTACTATAGCGCTCCAAGAACAACAGATGTTTACAACAAACCACAAAAAGCTTTAATGGAAAACAAGAGATAAGATATGTAACTCTACCATCCCACTATCAGAACAAAATGTTTAATATTTGGCCACTGTCAATGTGTATACACATTCAGTCATACAGTTTGTGAACAAGGATAATGAATGATAAAGATAGCAAGAAAAGAATACTTAATGTAAAAAAAAAATTTTAAAGGTTCAAGAAAGTTTCATACCTTTGATCTTCATGTTTGCTGTGGTCTTCTGGTCTCCACACTTGCATGTGTACTGCCCAGCATCTTCAGTTTTAACATCAGTGATTTTCAGCTCCAGAGCAGCTCCAGTCTGCTTGATGAGGTATTTTCCTCCAGGCTGGATCACCTGTGTTCCCTTCCTCCACTCCACAGGGACTCCAGGTTTAGAGAGTTCACAATGCAGCATAACATTGCTGCCCTCATCACACTCCTGGTTCTGCAGCTCATGCTTGAATATAGCTGGCAAAGCTGAAGAACAAGAAGTGGTCAAAGATCATTCTAATATGGTGCCATATTATGAAAAGACAATGAAGATCATTTGAAAAAGATAAACACTCTAAAAAATTAAGGTCAAGTCTGCAGTACTTTAGGTCTCCTAGACCAACAGATATTTACAACAAACCACAAAAAGCTTTAATGGAAAACAAGAGATAAGACATGTAACTCTACCATCCCACCATCAGAGCAAAATGTTTAATATTTGGCCACTGAAAATGTGTATACACATTCAGTCATACAGTTTCTGAACAAGGATAATGAATGATAAAGATAGCAAGAAAAGAGTACTTAATGTAAAAAAAAAGAATTAAAGGTTCAAGAAAGTTTCATACCTTTGATCTTCATGTTTGCTGTGGTCTTCTGGTCTCCACACATGCATGTGTACTGCCCAGCATCTTCAGTTTTAACATCAGTGATTTTCAGCTCCAGAGCAGCTCCAGTCTGCTTGATGAGGTATTTTCCTCCAGGCTGGATCACCTGTGTTCCCTTCCTCCACTCCACAGGGACTCCAGGTTTAGAGAGTTCACAATGCAGTGTAACATTGCTGCCCTCATCACACTCCTGATCCAGAAGCTTTTGCTTGAAAATGACTGGCATAGCTGAGGAACAGTTAGTTGAGGTTATAAAACCATATTTGTGTCAAGATTAAACAACAAGATCTAAGTCACAAAACAAGAACTCACAGTGTGGTACCTATAACTTGAATGACAATTCAGTAAAGCACCAATGACTGAATGTGGCATCCATACCCTTGACAATTACAGATGCTGTGGTCCTCTGGTCTCCACACTCACAAGAGTACTCTGCACTGTCTTCAGGCACTATATCTTTGACTTGCAGTTGGAATGTGGTGTCCCTGTGTGTTATTTCATATTTCCCTCCTGATCTCAGATTTTCTATTCCCTTTTTCCACAGTACTTCAGGGCCCGGTTTTGAGAGCTCACACTGAAGCAAGAATTTGTCACCTTCCATAGCTTCTTGATTCTTCAGATGTTGTATGAATCTGGCAGGCACCACTGGAGAATAAATAGGCACTACTTCATTACAAAACTTCAACCTATCTGATGTCCAAAGTAAAAGACATTTTTCTGTATCTAGAATCTAGATTTTAAACTGAGTCTGGTTCCTAAGTACTGTAAAGTTCAGAGACTCCTAGAGCGCTTTGACTGATATTGAACAGTAATAGCATGCATTGCTTTCAGGAAACCAAGCCTTGACCATTTGTAATAGTTAAGAAGAAAATCTTTCACTGCAAAAGCATTAGTGCTTTCTGACATTTCTGACAAAACGTACTACCTGGAAACCACTGAAATAAACAGAAACGTAAACTGCGCACATGACAAACAAGCCTTCTAAATATGTGTGCTACTCCAGCATACACAATACAAGACATTTTATACAAAGGTCTGGGTAAAAATAAGACATTAATTATGACAAAAATTCTAACAAATGTATGACAAGCAACTTTTAAAAATGTTCATCATCTAAAGACATTAACACTGAGACTTTTATATGGCATTGCCATTCACCTTAACAGACTTAATAGGGTGTGCTTCAGTTTCAAAGCACAGTTTTAATGTTTATATGTGTAAAGAGTTTATGCAACCTTTACACCTCTAGATAGCACTCTTGTCATTGAAATTCAACTACTTAAATACCAAGCAATAGAAAAAAACAATCCATATAGACAAGGCAGTAGTCATTTCCTTTACAGTGAATCCTGTAATGAAGAGCACATGAGTCCCACAAAGAGGACATATCCATGAGCCATACACCAGTTAATAATAAAAGTGTTTTGGTTAGAGGAGACATAAACATTCAGCAAGTCCTCCACAATAACCACACTTGATTTGTTTTTTGATCAGTAGCTTGTCTGTCTCTCAAACAAGACTCTGTTACTGTGATCTACTAGAACAATGCAGCAAGGCACACCCTACTATAACTGTACAGTAACTACATTTATTAGGTATACACCAGATTCTATCACAGTCTAATAATCATAACTTGCTAGAGCCTGTTAGAGGCTGAGAGTTGTTTTTCATTAGGCATCTAAGAACATCTGATAAAGTCTACAAAATTATTTGGTATGTGTCTGCCCAATACTGTAGTGTTAAATCAGCTCAATAATTCTCAAAGGCTGGTACTATGAGAATTCATAGACGATTAGTTCTCTCTGTTCCTGCTAAAAAGTTACAAGGATGAGAAAAGATCCTAAGCACAAATAAGCATTCCCCTCATCAAATGAGCTATGACAAAGCAAAGGTCTCATTAATAAAAGTAGTTTGTTTTGTCTCTGAGGTGACTAAAAGCAATTGGCTCCACATTTTCAAATGTGCACCATACAAAACTAAACATTTGTGATGAGTGATGAAGCAGCACTGCAAATGTATATAGCTCTTTTTTTTACAACAGTTGTTGTCACAAAGCAAATGTTCAGACCATACGCTCCGCAAAGTGACACCCTTCATGAAATGCTTCATAGCATGGCAGGCCACTACAGTGCCACAGTGCCAAAAGTTGTCAGTAATCTTGTCCACAGAAAGAGGCTGCCCTCTTGTGGCTTTTGCTGAGTATACATTCCACCACACATTCTTCCAAAAGCCCAACCCAACCTTCCTCCAGCTTACCATTCAAAAGGTTTGCATCAGTATTTTGAAGAGAAGCCTGGTACAGTGCAAAGCTTACAAAAAATGACAACATTCTCAGCATTCTCATTCTTAGCAATGCAACATTTCACTTCTTCCTCATGTTGGACTAGCACAAATGCAAAGCCTTTATAGCTGGCAGTCAAATTCCACTATATTTAGCCACTCCTGCTTCTTTCTAAGTTTAGGATGTGCCCTGTCATCTTAGACAAAAGAGAATGACCCTGTCATGACCCAGTCAGAACTTGCCACTGGCTGAAATGGGCTTTAACCACTCTGGAAACGTCTATGGAAGAGCCAGCTGCTCCTCCCTGGAAATTATCTTGTCATTCTTTGAAAACCCCACAATGGAGGAAGAATAAGCACAAACACTAAGCAGATGAATGCACTAAGAGGTTGCTCCACTCTCTGGGTTGTTCTAATGGCTCTAGCAAAGGCCTGCAGCAAGCACCCTGTCTGTCTGTGTCAAATCCATGTTTATGAGGGCTATAATCACCAAACACAGTACCATGCACCAATCACACTAAGAGTAATGGTAAACAGCTGAAATAAACAATCAGTTTGCTTGTTTTTGTTTGTTTTTTGTTCCTTCTTTTAGTATATCAGCAAGTTGACAGCAATAGCAATAGCAACATTCTGTGTCACAGAGAACAACAAAATACATTTGTACAATGGCAGTCCATCAAAGAAATAAACTGTTGTCTAGTATATTTGAGTAAGAGCTGACATTTGAAAACCTTCCCCTTTCTGTAGTCAAAAAATGGCTTTCTGTCTTTTCTTTATGTAATGTGATCTTTTTAAAAAATGCTACAGAGTTTGTTTTGTGTCAGTCTCAAGAGGTAGAGACACTTGCAGGTTGTGATCTTACACTCCCCTTCCCACTAATCACATGGTATAACCCACCACGTGCAGTGGGAGTTTACTGTTGACTGTTCTCTTGGTGACTGCCCCCTTATTTGTTACCACGCCTCATTGTTGTCACACAACTGAACCTTGTTTTTCATATCTTTTATGCCTGTATTTATACCAGTGTTGTGTAGCATGTTGGTCATTGTGGATTTTAGTGTTGGTATTCATGCTCCATAGTTTATGCTCACTGTTCCTGTTTGTGTTTATGCTTTTATACTCGCTATCATTCATTGTTCATCTCACGCTGCACTGATTGTTATGTGTGAGTGCCATATTGTTTATCGTTTGTGTTTTGAGTAAACACAACAGCCCCTGTGGCAGTCGGGCCATCACAGAATGACTGACCACCACAGGATACCGACGCTCTGGCTCCTCTGGGACCACTGTATGGGTGGTCTAGTGGGCCCGGCTGGGTTTCCTGCTGGTACTACCATCATCTTTTCTCTTTCTCTTCCAGGTGTGGGCTGTTAGTACATGGCAGATCCTCCCAAAGCCCAGGTGGACTGCCTCAAGGGCTTTGCCTTCAAGATGGGCTCTCCCTGGGCAGCTTGCGATGTGTGGACAGAAGTCCCTCCTGACCAGGACCCAGGGCAGACGTGCCCCTCGCCAAGTCCTGCAGGGCCTGGGACATTCCTCCAGTGTCTGCACTCCCAGTAGGCACTTTTGTATGTACACCTACTGTGTCTGGGGGCGTACTACCTCGTTTGTCTTTGTGTGCACCCACTGTCTCTGTGGGTGTGCTGTGTTGTATGTATCAGCTGGGTCCTGGCAAGGTTGCTACTGTTGCGTATCACTGCAGTGATTCATCTGTCCTTTTGAAGATGCTCCACCACTAGTCACCACTGCACTTCCAGCCCCGTCAAGGCTGCTGCTGTCACTAGTCACTGCCATGCTTCCGGGTCTGTCAAGAAAGCTGCTAAAGCTGTTTGTCGCTGTACCTTTGGTCCCACTGGTCCCGCTATGGAAGATTACCAGACTGTTCTGGGAGAGGCACTGGCTCCGTCTTTCCCCCTCATTGCTGAGAGACCTCCCTTGGTGGTGGCTCCTAGCCCACCTTGTGCTTTGTGGGCACCAGGCTTTGCTGTGCTATGGGGGCCTGGGGTTCGCTGTCCCGATGGTGGATGTGCCAGCAGCCACGCCCTTGAGGAATTAACTGTAATGGTACACTCCACTTACCACTTATCACGTGTTATGACCTGCCACGTGCACTGGGAGTTTACTGTTGACTGTTTTCTTGGTGAATGCTTTCTTGTTTGTTACCATGCCTCCTTGTCTCACATCTGAACCAAGTAGTTCATACCACTTATGTCTGTATTTATACACCTGTGTTGTGTAGCATGTACAATGATGTACAATGTGTACACTGTGTACAATGGTCATGGTAGGTGTTAGTATTCGTGCTCACAGTTCATGCTAATCTATCATCGTTTATATCATGCTGCAGTGATTATGTGTGAGTGCTATATTGTTTCTTGTTCATGTTTTGTCTAAATAAATGTCTGTCTGTGTCGGGAGAAGTTTGTGCATCCCTGCTCCAGGGGAGTCCATGGGATGCTGCCGAATGCTGAGGGCATGACATTCTAATGACATTCCTAGGCTGCTTGGACTCTTACCTTGTACAGTCAACTGTGCAGTGCTCTTGGCAGTCCCTATATCACAGGAGTATGCATTATCATCACCCTTCTCCAAGTCCTTCACTGTGAGAATGAGGATGGATCCTTTTTGTGTCATCTGGTACTTTCCTCCAGCGTTGATCTCCTTTGTACCTTTCAGCCAAGTGACTCTGGCAGCAGGTTGGGCTGTTTCACATTCAAAATTGACAGTACCCTTCTCTTCTGCCATAGTATCCTTGAGCTCATGAGTGAACTTGTTCACTGGCTCTAAAAAGGCAGAGTACATTCATTTATTCATATGGGCTTTTTCCCTCATATCAATTGTAAGAACTTTTTTTTTTGGTAATTAAAAATGCTGATGTCACGATGCCTTTGGAATTCACTTTGAATATTTGAGAAATTTGAAATACAGAAAATACTTATTTTACCAAGATAAAGCAAAACTAATGACGTTATTAGAATTTAAGTAAAAATAATCTAACAAACACATCTACTAAACAAATAAGCTTACTGATAACAATGTAATGAACTGAAACTTTAAAAATTAAAAAGAAGAGACAAAGCATATGCAAGAAGCTTGAGAATAACCTTTGATCTCCAGTCTAGCCTTTGACATGAGCCCTCCAGTGACTTCACAGCAGTATTCTCCAGAATCCTTAGCAGTGACACTGTGGACAATAAGCTTCACAACTTTATTATCCTGAAAGACCTCATACTTTTGGCTCTTCTGGATGTATTTTCCATCCTTAGACCAGCTGGTCTCCAGGCCAGTTTGAGAGAGCTCACAGAAAAAGGTAGCATCTTCTCCAAGAGCAGCACTAACCCTTTGGAGCTCTTTGGAGATGACGGGGGCTTCACCTGAAGTGAGACAAAACAGCATACTCTAGTGAAGATAGACTACAAATTATACCTCTGATGAAACTCTGACCTGGTCAGGGTGGGCTTAATCTCACCCCTGATCCACAGACAGGAATCAGGACCCCTCTGGCGATGATGCTGAGGAACATGGCTATAAACAGCCCAACTGATATCATCACACTGGTCTGGCTTTCTGACCCTTCCCCCTCTTCTTAGGTGTCATAAAACCCACTGACTGGAATGCAGGAAGCTCTTACCAACTTGGTTATACTTATACCTCAAACAAAAAACTCCAATAACGCATGGCTATTTTAATATAATCTTCAAATTGTATGTTTGCTTCTATTATTTGATAAGTGTCCATTGTTTCATTATTCTGCTCATTACCTCTTCATTACTAATTTGCATTATTCATCTTGATCAATTCATTTGTATGTTGCATATCTCATGTATATTGTAAACAAATTGTATATATAGAGGGTCAGTAAGCTTGTAACTTCTAGAAAATAGGAAAGAATTAAGTTGATTATCCAATTGCTCCACCCATCCAAGGGTTTGATACTTTGGTTTACAAACTTCATTCTAAGACAATGAAGTACAATGTTTTAGTAAATGTATAACCTTTGCCTATCACCAGTGCAAATTTTGAGTTTCTACTATACCATTTTTTCATAAATCCATATTAAAATGGTAATGTCTTTAATGGGCTTGGAGACAGTATGGTTATCTATTTCTCAGAAAATTCCCATAATGCTAAAGTTTCACTACCACATAAGAGTAGTGTACCTTGGCTATCAGCACAGTAGGTTTGGAAAGATCTCACTGTACCTTCATAAATCCATATTAAAGGCGGACTATCTTTAGGCAAATATGAATATTGTATAGACTGAATTAGGATATCTGTTTCTCAGAAATTTCCCATACAGCCAAAACAATTCCACCACCACATTAGAGTAGGAGCCTGTGCTTGTAAGTTTGGACAGATTTCACTGAATTTGGCTGAATTTAGATATCTATTTCTCAGAAATTTCCCATAATGCCAAGAAAATTCCATACCACATAAGAGTAGGATTCCTTGGCTATTAGCAGAGTAAATCTGGGCTTATTTCACTGTACAATTTTTTATAAACCCATATTAAATTTGTACTACCTTTAGGCAAATATGTATGCATTTCGTATAGGCTGAATCTATTCCTCAGAAATTTTCCATAATGTCAAAACGGTTCCACTACCACACTGTTTGGACAGTATGATGGCCCGAGTGCCACAGAGCAAGTAGCAGGACACACAGACCTCTCTTGATGTAGACAGACATTTTTTCACGCAAGACAAGAACAATAAACAAAATGGCACTCATAACAAGCAGTACGGCGTGGTACGAATGATAAACAACAACAGGTACAAGAACTTACATTATGTGCTAACAACTAACATGAACATGAACCTGAACAATGACCAACAGCATTTTACAACCATGCAACCATAGATGAAACAAAGAAGAAGGTGCAGGTGTGTGCACAAGGGGGTATGTCAGCAAACAAGGCAGTCACATAGAACACCATCAACAGTATACTCCAACTGAACGTGGCGGGCTCTATTACATGATCAGTGGGAAGTGAGCATACTGTGACAAACAGATTCCACTGTACCATTTTTTCATAAATCCATATTAAATTCCTAAGGTTGTTAATGGGGCTTGGAGACAGTATAGTTATCTATTTGTCAGAAATTTCCCATAATACCACATAAGTAGTGTACCTTGAGTATTAGCAGAGTAAGTTTGAACAGATTTCACTGTACCTTTTTAAATCCATTTTAAAATCATATTACCTATAGATGAATTAATGTATTCATTTCATAAAGGCTGAATTTGGATATCTATTTCTCAGAAATGTCCCATAATTCCAAAACAATTATATGAAAACATAAGAGTAGGAGCCTTTCGCTATCACCATTGCAAGTTTGGCCACATGTGGTCATGTAATTGTTTTGCCATTACTCACTAAAATACCTTAGTTATTACATCGTTGAGTCAAGAGTGATATTCTAATATTTGGTAGATGAGAAATAATCACGTATCGAACTGGCAAATTTCATGAGTTAAGTATTAAATCATTAATAAAATGTTTGGTGCTTTCTATTGCTTCAATACTGAGATAATAAGCCATATATACAGTTCATTACATAATGATAATTTCCATTAAAAAAAGTTATATATATGTATATCAGTGCCCAGAAAATCACACCTAATTTCCACCTTGGTATTCTTTGTAATGTCTCATCCATATAATGTTAATGGAAACAATTTGAGTGTGTCAAAAATTATAATCATAATATCTTCATATCTGTCAATATGGCATACCAAATGGATCTTTGTTGTATATAACTTTTAGTGTAACCTGTCTCATGTGAACATTTTTGTGAGATCTTAGCCATGTCACGACAGTAGATTTTAAATCTGCAGTGTAGAAAGAGTTTGCATCACAGAACGCATGCCTCAGGTAGCTAATCCAAATATCTCACCTTCAACAGACAGTGTTGCCCTAGACTTCAAGTCCTTCAACATGAAGACAACCTCCCCAGAGTCAGATGCAGTAACTCCTTTGATGGTCAGAGTATACTTGCGGCCTTTGCTGCTGATCTGGAAACGTCCTCCACTAGTTACAAGTTGGCCTTTCAAGGTCCAGGAACATGCATCTGAACTTTCTCGGGACAGGATACACTCAAACATGCAGCTCTCGCCTGCCTTAGCCTCCACTGATTTCAGGCGCTTGGTGATACCAATGCTGATGTCTGTGTTTAATAGTAAATAGCATATATGTAAATGAACAATTCACCTGGTGTTTTCCAACACAAAGTGACATGCATAACAAAAAGTAATTATTATTAGTCATATAAATGAAAAAATGACTAACATTTAGCAACATATGTAGGCAAATCTAATGTAATTTTCAAATGCATGTAATATGAAATACAATTTCATATTACCAGCAGTCCAGTCAGCCAAAATTAAAGGAATATAGAGTATTTGTGATCTGGTTATGAAGTACTTTGAATTTTTATATATTAATTTTATAATTTTATTATATTTTATCTTCCTTCCATCATACCTCTTACAGTAACTGTAGACTTTGTAAGGTCTGTGCCAAGATCACAGCTGTACTGTCCTGCATCCGCCTTCGTGATGTCATGGATAGTCAGACCCAGAATTCTGCCATCATGTAGGACTTCATACTTTTTGCCTACAGAGAGGACTGTACCATCTTTCCGCCAAATAGGAGACACCATGGGCTTTGAGGCTTCACAATTCAGGGTTACTGTGCCCTTTTCTTCTCCAATTACATCATCCAGCATCTTAAGGAAAATAGCCTTCTTTTCTACATTTCAGCCAATCAAAATTAAAAGATGAAACAAACATGAAACAAGCGCAAGATGGAATGTCAGCCAATAATGTCTCCTTTTATTATTACAGATTAATAGAATCTCAAGCCATCTACCTTTCACTTTCAGGCAGACAGTCTCCTTCTCTTCTCTAACTCTGAAGGTGATTATCCCTCCATCATGTGGTGTCAAGTTCTTCAAGGTGAGAGAATATATCTTGCCCACATGCTGGATGACATTAACTTCATTGCTGAAGAGTGGCTTGGCATTGAGGAACCACTGAGCTTCCTCATCAGCATAGTTCACCTCACAGGTAAATGCTGCATCACTACCCTCCTCAACCTCCACGTCTACCAGGGGTTTGGTGATCTGAACTTTACGCACTGTGGATTAAAATTCAGAGAATATGTAGCATCTGATGTATCAATTAAATCAATATTGATCAATATAGATGTTTTATTATTTTACTTAGCACCACTGCAAAGTAGCATGGAAGTGAAAAATAGAAACTGATCGAAGTACAAACATGTGATCCTGTCCCAGTTCCCCCCTTTAGCACTGCAGTTCCTGTATCTTTGCCCTGTTCCATGTTCTGTTCTCCATATCACTAATGATTCTCACTTCTTGTTTAGCCCTCATTAGCATTTACACCCCTTGTGTTTCTTTCACTCTTGGCAACATTGTTTCTGTGTCATGTTCATGTAGTGATTTCCAAGTTCGTCAGGTCTAAAAATTCCTGTCTATTTTCCTATTCTATTATTTGATTATGGTTATTAAATGCCTCTCACTGCTTATTTCTCTTTGCCACCCTCTGCTTTGTATTCTGATGATGATGTTTACATTTTAGCTAATAAAGATGTTAAACCACACTTGTGACTTGCCTCACCAACCTTTATGCTGCACGTCTGCTACAACATTAAAAAATCAGTTTGTTAAAGTAAATTAAATCATTTGTTGTGTTGAAACAAATCTTTGGAACATAAAACTAATTGCACAAAGACTGAAACATCACATTTTGACCCACTTTGACCCAGTTTTGACCGACCCCCAAACCCACATCTTGCACCTTCTGCTCTTACCTAAAACTGACAGATATCACCTACAAATATCTTCATGGCTTAGTCAATCATTCTAAGACATTCTAAATCACCTGTACCTTCAATAGTGAGCTTGGCCTTGCTTTCACAGCTCCCGACCTGGCAGCGATACACTCCAGCATCATCTGCATCCAATGCCTGAATTGTCAGCTGCACTTCAGAAGAGTTTTGCTTCATGATGTACTTGCAAGAACCTTTCAAGGCAGTCTGACCCTTAAACCAAGACACTTCTTTAGGAATAGCTGACAGTTTACATGTCAGCCTCACTGAGGCCTTCTCCTTGCCAGTCAGATCTTTGAGAGGTTCTACCACCTCGATGGGACGTTCTGTGGAGTAATTGATAAAGAGTTTTACATTACGGCATTTAGCAGATGCTCTTCTCCGGATTAGATTTGTTTTTTCTAGCTCTGAGGAACAAATTATTAATTGCATATGACAAATGGATATAGATGATGTGCCCTGTGGCTAGATTTTAAGGAATACAACATTAGAAGCAAATATCAAAAATATTTAAAAAAATGTTTTTAATCATACAGTAACCTTTGTCACTGAAATGAACAAGAAAGGTATCAAATGTATCTTCTGTGTCCAATTTCAAAGCAATCCCGTCAGACACTTTGTAAGAGCTAAGTAACAGTAAGTGACAAATCAGAGCACAGTAAATGTAAATCCCCAAAGTTAAGAAGCCATGTCACTGATGTTATTATTTAAAAAATTATCCATAACAAGTTAGGCTTGTTAAAATGCCTATCCCAAAAGTGCTTGTTTTGCTACTGTAACCAGAGAAGCTTACCCAACCTTTCACAGTGAGCTGTGCAGTAGATTTGCTTTTTCCAGCAGTGAACTGCATAGTGCCTGACATGGAGGACTTGGTTTTCTTGAACGTAAGCCGATGCATTGTTCCTTTCTTCTCCATTTCAATGTCACTGCTCTCCTTAAGATATTCTCCATTCAGGCTCCATTTCACTGGCTTGACTGTTTCCACACTGATTTCCACCTCAAAGTGAGCTGCAAATGGTTCTGTCACCTCCACTGCACTAAGCTCCTTCACAATGCTGATGGCCTGCTCTGGAGGTCACCATGACAATACAGTGCTATGTTAACAGTCACCAAACTTGTCAAAAGTGTTACATACATAATCTCAAGGACAAAGGATCAGTATACTTTCATATAATCAGGATTTGTTACTCTTAAGCAGATGCAGTAGTTACATACTCTCAAATGTACTCTCAAATAGAAGAATTGATATTAATATATGAAAACACATAAAACTTCACAATATTTAATTCAGAAAGACAAATGTAACATATGACAAAAACAACTATAAATGGGTAAATAACATTTTCATCCAACTCTGGCTTACTGTTAAAATTTTTCCCTATTAATTATAAAAATATCTTGTATTTACCCTCCACAAGCAGTTGACATGAGGTCTTGTCATCAGTGGCATCACATGTGTATGTAGCCTCATCATCAGAGTCCACGTCATTGATGGTGAGTTTACGGTAGACATCCTCACTGGATATGTCATGTTTTTTGCTGGGCTTGATTTCCTTTTTGTTCTTATACCATGTAACCTTGGCACTAGCTTGAGACACCTGACACTCTAAGTGTCCACGGTGTCTGTACATGGCAATTTTGTCTCTCAGTTTCTTTACAAATCTCACTGGTAGCTCTGTAATAATTATAAAGGCCTTAGAAAATCTAACACCACAAATTACTTGTTAGACAGTAATATAGTCCATTAGTTATAACATGTATATATGAAATTCACGCAACAGTCCGACACTGTGCACACTTTAAACCAACCTTTAACCTTTAGCATAGCAGTTGATGATGCTGTCTCAGCCTTAAACTTAATTTCACCTGCATCTTCAGCCTTCACAGATTTGAAGAGAAGAACATATGCTCTTCCTGTGAAATAATGTGATGTGTCAAAAAAGAATCAGAAGGGTAAAAACAGCAATCCCCTTGCATGTTTGTTTAACCAGAACCTCATAGAGTATACAGTATCTGTCATGGAACGCTCGCCTCTCACAAGTCACGTGGTTTGGCCCGCCACGTGCAGTGGGAGGGTCTTGTTTGTTTGTTTGTTGGTAACCACGCTTGCACACACCTGCACCGGGTTACTGTTTTGTCAGTGTATTTAAACCCCTGTCAAAGTGTGCAGATTGTCGGTCATTGTTTAGGTTCACATTGTTCATGGTGTTCATGTTAGTTGTAGTCGTACTCATGTTCACTGTTTATGTTATGTGAAAGTGCCATTGTTGTTTTCATTTTATGTTAATAAACGTATGTCCACGTCACAAGAGTCTGTGCATCCTGCTCCTCGCCCTGCGGTACTCGGGCAACGTTACAGTATCAATGATGCTTAATTTTCAAAAATTGATTTGTTGTTGATGAGAACTGGACTGACCTTCTTGTCTCATCTTGATTTTGTCACCAGGATTGAGTTTGACATCACCCTTATACCACTGGCCAACAACCTCCTCATGGGACACTTCACAGACAAACACTGCACTCTCCTTCTCCGTTACCTCCAGGTCCTGCAGATGCTTTATGACCTTAATATCTCTGGCTGTGGGAGACAAAAAAGAAGCACATTGGTAGAAAGCTGAGCATGAACATTGGTTTCCTCTGAACTGTTTCTGAAAACAACATTGTAGATGTGCCTGATGATTCAAGTAGCCAATGTTTCCCCATTTTCTTACCTTATGCTATTTGGAATAGCAACTTGTTACAATTAAGTTGTTTTTAAAGTAAAAATAAACCAGTTATTAGTCTCACCATGAACCATGAGCTTCGCTGAGGTGTTGTCGTCCTGTGTTTTGCATACATATTGGCCTTGGTCTTCATAAGTGCATTTCTGTATAAGGAGGCTACGCTTGTGGCCATGGGAATGCATAGCATATTTCTTTCCTGGTTTCAACTCATCCTCATCCTGTAAAACAGATTTCATACTTACATATACAGACTACTTAACACATAATCAAAGACTAGTCATGTTTTTGGGTAGGAATACGGCAGGGTATTTGATATTACACAGTATACTGATTTTTTGATATTTTTTTTTTACATAAATTAAATATAAATACCATGAACCACTTTACGTCAGCATTTACTCTGGACACTTCACACTCAAATGTGACTTTTTCCTTTTCTGGAGCTTTGACATCTTCTAGTGGTCTGATAAACTTTGCAGCAGGTTCTGTAAACAGACACAAGCCAGCTCTAATGTAAAGTCTGTTCCTATCCTCAGAAGTGAACAAAAATTACCCATGTGGTTTTCATTTGATAGGTGCAAATACCTGTGACTGTGAGTCTTCCAGAGGTATGGACACCTTCAGCTTGAAAAGAGATGGTGCCAGCATCCTCCATCTTTAGCTGGGACATGGTCAATGAGTGCTTATTGCCCAGAGCCATAATACGGATCTTGAGGCCTGCTCTCAGTTTCTGTCCATCCTTGCTCCAGGAACCCTCTACATCAGGCTGGGTAAGTTCAACCTCCATAGTCACTGTCTCCTGTTCATGGACTGTTATCTCCTTTAAGCCCTTGACTATCTCAATCTTCTTCACTGAGTACCCCCCAAAAAACAATAGACAGTGATTAAAGCTACTGATTACAGGTTTAATAATATCTTGGGTCAGTGACTGGAGGTTATATAACATATTCCCATTAGGGATACTGCAACATTACACAATGTAGTGTCATAATGTCAATCTGCCAAATTAGAGAGGCCTTGAGTTTTTAATGGCCCTGAATTAAATAAATAATGAATAAATAAAAATGATAAGACTTAAAGAGCATATTTACCATATTGAGAGTTCTAGTTATAGAGTTTCATATAATTATAGTTCCAGGGATTTTACTGCATGTAAAAATGTAATACACTTTAATATATATAGATCAGCACAATGCTTACTTTCTACTGTCAGTTTGGCCTGAGTCTTGTCATCTAGAGTTTCACATGAGTAGAGCCCTCGATCAGCATAGGTCACACTCTGAAGTATCAGAATGTGATTGGTGCCATCGAACTGAATCTTTAGATTGCCCCCAGGCTGCAGTACCACTCCATTCCTCATCCACTTAACCTCCCTGGATGGCCTGCTCAGTTCTACCTCCAGCTTCACTGTGTCCAGCTCTTGAACTGTTATGTTCTCCAACTTCTTCTTGAAGGTAACAGGAAGCTCTGCAGCAAATCCCCCATTTTGCAGAATTAAAATGCACACATTGTGTTATGTCAGATTCAAAGTCAAATTTATTTATATAGTGCTTTTTATAACAGCCGGTGTCACAAAGTAGCTTTACGCATGGCCGAGTCCAAGCCCACAGTGAGCAAGCCAAGGATGACATTAGCAAAGAAAAACTCCCTAGAGCAGGAGGAATAAACCTTGAGAGGAACCGAGACTTAAAGGTGGGGCCAGTGTCACCAGGTCACAGATTTCTTTTAATTGTTTTAGTTCAGTGGGAATGTAGTATTGCTGCTGTAATATCAAAACTTTTGACCAAGACCACTCACATAAAAAACGTTTGAAACAAGTTACTCTATTACTTTTAACATTATCCATTACTTATAATATTAATTTAGGCAGATTGTTGTCTTACGTTGCACTTGTAGAGTTGCTTTAGACACCTTCCCTTCTGCATCCACGCTGACCTCTCCTGCATCCTCTGCTGTGACTGCAGTGATAGTAAGAGAATGGCTGTTGCCCCCATGAGCAATCTTGAACTTCGACCCAGTGGTTACAGGCACATCATTCCACAGCCACCTCACACTCACATCAACAGGGGTGATGGAGCATTTAAAAATGGCATCCTTCCCTTCATTTGCAACAATGTTGCTCATCTTGGAAATGAACTTTACCAGTCGTGGAGCTGTAACAGCAAAATTTACCTCAGTTAATACTGAGAAACAGGCTAAAAGTTGGAAGGCTTACTTGATTACCTTTTTAATGATAAAATTTTGAAAATGATAAAAATGGATGGCTTTCATACTTGCTTACAAAACCCAGTAGCTTAACCACTCTGTTTAAGAGCAGTAAAACTCACTCTTAGTTGTGATCTTGGCAATGGTCTTATCATCTTTGCATTCACAGCTGTACTCTCCTTCATCTTCCCGTGCTACAGAGGACACATTCAGCAAACGTCGAGCTCCATCAGCATGGATGGTATACCTTCCACCAGGCTTAATTTCCTTGCCATTATGTCTCCAGACCACATCACCTACAGCTCTGTTCAGTTGGCAAGACAGAATGATATTGCCCTCCAGGGCTACAGATGTTGGCTCTAACCCAACCACAAACTTTAGTGGAGCTTCTGTGAGGAAGAATATAGGAAAAAGAGTAACAACAGCTGACTAAATTGAGAAATACTAATGACACATGATGCATGAAACTTGCCATTTCTGTCTGACCTTTTATTTGAACTTTGAATTCCATCTTGTCACCAGCCATCTGACACATATAAGTGCCACTTTCCTTTGCTTCACAAGACTTAATGATGAGGGCACGAGAGAGACCTTCTGTTTTCATTTCATACCTATCACCCTCTTTCAGTTGTACTCCATCCCTGAACCAGCTAACACTAGCATTTTCAGATGTCACCTCAGTATTCAGACTAATGTTCTCACTTTGTTGCACCACTACAGTTTCCGTCACTCCAGGTTTCCTCTGGAATTTAGCAGAAACGTCTACAGAAGGGAAATCAGAAAGATTTAGGATACAGTTAAATTTCACAAGTTTTTAAAGATTTTTTCAAAGATGCATTATCCTAAATAAACAATCATAATTCATCAATCAGTGCACCTGGAACCAAAACCACTGTTCTGTCAACTGTCTCGATACTTAAGACACAATAAGTATCTGAAAAATGTACAACCTCCCATAAATAAATCTTAACATTTAAAATCTCTTATGTCAGTGTTAAGCTATACTGTAAGTATTAACACCAGATTTTCATTGTTCCAGTAGTACAATGTTTCATGTGATGCATTAACTTGTTCATGATGCATTAACTAGTTCATGTGATGCATTAACTAGTTCATGAACAATCACATTAAAGACAATACACAAAATACAAACAGTAAATATACCTGCCACAGAAACCTTAAAGTCCATCTTCTCATTGCCCAATACACAGGTGTATTCTCCACCATCCTTCTTCTCCACACTGTCCAGCACCAGTTGACGACTTTTACCCTTTGCCTCTATTTGGACAGTCTTGCTGAAATTCAGCTGCTTGCCATCTTTATACCATTTCACCTCAGTCTTGGAATCAGACACTTCACAGCTAAGTGTGGCTTTTTGAGAGACAGATACCCTCACTTCTTTCTGAAAGGAGTCCTTGTTGGTGAAGGCTGCTTGAGTTTCTGAAGGGATTGAATTAACATGTAAATAAACACTATTCACCACCATAGAATATGTGTATCTACTAAGGAGATAATATATAGTGCTTTAATTAAAAATAATATTAATAATTAATAATATGTTTTATTCAATAACAGGTTTAAAAAGTGTCTGAATGATAAAAGATTTCAGTACAATCAAGATCATAATATTAAAAAGAAATTAAATTAAAAACAAAACTTAAAGGGCAAAATTAAAAAACAATATAAAAATACAAATAGAAAACAAGATAAAATACAATAAAATGGTAGAATAAAAACTTAATTAAATGCAATATTTAGGATTTAATCATTCTTAAAATTTAAGAATATTTGCTAAGTGCTAAGACTATTAATCACTCTTAGGTTTTTAGAGAACTCCAGAGCTTGTCAATAGAATAACCTGATTCTTCCTCCTCACCTTGGCATAACTACATAAGTTATTTTTGACATGTGTCTAAAGACACACCTTTTTCAAGGGATACTTGAGCCCATGGCTGCAGTTTACATTTTATGGCGTTTAGCTGAAACTTTTATCCAAAGCAACTTACAATTACTAAATACTGACAATTTGAGCAGTTGAGGGTTAAGGGCCTTGCTCAGGGGTTCAACTCACCTTGGCAGTGATGGGGCTTGAATTGGTAACCTTCCAATTACAAGTTGAACACCCCAACCACTGCCCACTGGTTTAAACCGTGGCCAACATTGCGATGCAGAACTCTAAGTGAAGGCCTATAGAATCATTATCAGTTTATTACCAACCACATTTCCTGTCTCTTAAATCTTTTTTTTATTAGCACTAAGGATTCTGTCAAATCTAATGATAGGTTTTTTCAAGGCTTAATTTATTTTTGGTGGAAATTCTATATCCTATGTAATTCTGTCATAGATCATAATTCAGCTTCTCTGTGTGTTACATAAGGACATTTTGACTTGTAGGCAAAAGCAACAGTACACTGTTCCTATAGGCAAACCTCAAAAAGTGCATAGGGTCCCCTCACCTGACAAGGGCTCCTCTAATGACAGTAAGGATGTAATATTTTATTATAGATAACCCTAAGGTACATTTCCAAGGAGAGCATAGTACCACAATAATTTGTGATGTTCATGGAATAGTGTGGCTGGCCATGTCATCAAGTGTAACAAAGAGCTACTGTTTTTTTGTCTGTAAACGTTAGCCATGATACAGATGTCACAGCAGCAGACAAGGTGGCTTCAAATTACGATTACTCTTTGGGAGCTGAAAAATTAATACAAAAATGTGCTGAGAGTGAGATGAGACAACATGAGGCATGTGTGACTAATGTAAATCATCAGTATATTCTCTTTTCTAATTAAAGTGTAAAAATGCTTCAGTAAACCTTCCACAGCAGCATTATGCTAGCTAGCTTTCTATCATCAGGTACATCTGAAATGGCTCAGTACTCCCTATATAGTGTAGCCTGATAACACGACCTTTGTAGGTCATGACATTTTGGGTACTACACTCCACGTAGTGCACAATATACAAAATACATGGCATTTTGTGTTTCAGTAATCAGTTTCTTGTAGATAAATTGTTAATATCATAGATATCCCAAAGTCAAGTTTTACTTAGGACAAAGGGAAGGCCAAGACTGGCACTGATTATGTGTAAACTACGTCTCTCTGGATAAAAAAAACCTGCAAATTTATCATTTATCAAATTTATCTAATATTGTTGCTTCAATCTCATTACCTATCCTTGCCAGATTAGACTACAAATGAGTTGACATGACTTGTAATGTGTTTGAAGGATTACAATAATGCTAGCTTCAGTGTTGCCAACTACTTTCAAAGGAAAGTAACTAAAGCCTGCTTGAAAAGTTGCTAAATGCTACTGTATGACACCATGACATAATAAGGGTTTTTTTTGAGGGGGGGGGGGGGGTTTCAGACTCCGAACCAGTAGGAAATAGTGACTGAAACATGGCCCATTAACACTACATGTTAACCAGGAGTCATTTCCAAGTTGCTGCACTGCACTGCTAAAATTAAAATTTTAGAACTGCAGCATAATGAGACAATCACCATACACATAATTTTAAGACAATATTAGAAGTTAAACTATCTTTTTTTTTTTCCTTTCACACAGCGCACAGAGTAATAACGGTCAAAATGATCAAATTAAATTATATATACACAGCTCATTCATGTCAGCTGACATACAGACTAAATGTGCTGCTCCGCCTCTCTGCCACTCACTGAACAGAGTAGATACAGAGAGGTGTGTCTCTCACTGATGGTGCAGTACTGGCAACTCTCCTCAATGCAAAGTAGCTAAAGTTTGTCCAAAAAACTTGTTAGATTTGTTGCTAAGTGATTTTTTGAAAATAAGACACTAAAGGGGTCAGAAAATTGTTAAATCTTATGACAACATTGCTATTGTCTAGAGTAAATGAGTTCACAACCTCGAGATAGACAAATAGAAGACCTTAAGGATTTTGACTTGTTGGAAATGGCCCAGTGGCCCAGTCTAGCGTATACACGTTGGTTTCTGACCTTTTTTTAGTGAATATAAAATGGATTTATCACATGCAAATTGTATCATAAATTATTTTTAAAAACACCACTCTTGTTTACTTTGCCTATCTTCCATATTTATTAACAATTGTAAATTTGGTTGTTGTCTGTACTTTTAAGAGAAAACCCTTAAAAGAAAATGCATCTGTCACGGACTGCTCCTCTCCCCACTAGTCACGTGGTTCGGCCCGCCACATGCAGTGGCAAGTCATTGTATTTTGTCTTGTTTGTAGCCATACCCTCCTTATTAGCATAGACCTGCACATGGTTTAGTGTTGTTTGTCTATATTTATTTAAACCCCTGCTGGTGTGATGTGGTAATTTATTACATTTTTTAATGACAAGATTTAAAATATGAAGATAAAACTAATTGCACATCCTCTGTCTCTTAATGTGCAAATACATTTTGGCAGCTGCCTGGTTACCACAAATGACCAATTTTTCTACAACTTGTCTTGAGATGCTAATATCTTTGTTAAATACTCCATGTGTATTCTAATTACTAAATCCTTCACATGTATACAAGATCCATTCCCACCTCATTTACTCAAAGAACTACTGACAATTAGTATAGAACCTATGCTTAATACAATTAGCGGATATTAAAGTATGAGTTCTCTCCTGGGTTATGTCTTATTTGACAGATTGTTATTAATTTGTCCTTGGACATAATGAATGTTCTGAATGAATGAATTTTTCTTACAAAACACAGTGTTCCACAAGGTTCATTACTAGTGCTTAATTATTCTCATTATATATGCTGCTGTTAAACACAATTACTCGTAAACATGGCATTAGCTTCCATGGCTAATCCTTACAAGAGTCCTGTTCTTTCAGCACTGGCTCCCAATTAAATTACACATTAACTTTAAAATGTTTATTTATAAAGCGCTAACTCATCAGGCCCCAGAGTGAAGTCATTGTATACTATATCTCACCTCCCCTATTGTTTGCTCAAAATGCAGGGTTTCTCATAGTTCCTAGAATTTCAGCCTTTACATTGTATGAGCCTTCTCATATAAAGCCCCTCAGTTATGGGACAGTCTTCTGGCTTTAAAGCCTATATTAATTTGGGACTGAGACACACTTTCAATTTTTAGATCCATTCTAAAGACTTGCTTATTTATCTTGTGGGTAACTTCCTATATATAAAGGTAGAGATCCTGGGGAACCTGGTCATAGAGTTTTCTGGTAACCTAAGGTGCTGATGGTGTCATCCAGCCATTTCATTAGTTCCCTCAGGTTTGTGATGATGTGTGTAGAGTTCAATGTGTCAGAGAAGCTCAGGACTGTGGTCATCTTTTGGCCCTTTATTTTAGTTATGATGCCACAGGTAAATTTGCTGGAGCTACATGCTGACCACGAGCATGTCTACTGAATATATACTGAATATGTACTTTTGATTTGACTTAAATGAACACAAATTTGTCAATGTCAGTAATTTTAAAAAGTGTCATTTAAAACAATGATGCAAAATAGCTATGTTAATAAACAAGAAAAACAAATATTTATTAAAACTAACAAAATAGCAAGGAGAGATCTTCTTAAAGCAAAAATATTCTATGGACATTTGAAATGGGTCTATACCTGGAGGACCTTCCACCTGAACCTTAAAGACCATCTTCTCATTCCCCAATAAACAGGTGTATTCTCCAGCATCTTTCTTCTCTACACTGTCCAACAGTAGTTGGCGAATTTTGTCCTTTGTCTCCATGTGTACAGTCTTGCTGGAGCTCAGCTGCTTGCCATTTTTATACCATTTCACCTCAGTCTTGGAGTCAGAAACTTCACAGCTCAGTGTGGCTTTCTGAGAGACAGTTACTTTCACCTCTCTCTGATAGGAGTCCTTGCTGGTGAAAGCAGGTTGTGTTTCTGTTGGGGGCACATTACAGACAATTAAGCCACAACTAATTTTATGAAAAAGCTCTAAACAAATGGAGAATTCTAAAAATAATGATTAACAGGTCTTAGCAAAATAAGAGTTCATTAGAATGCATAAACACAAACATATAACAGTGATAAACACAATATAACACACAAATATATAAACACAAATATATCAAATGTTGCTTCAGGGATAAATACATGCACTGTTAGACTGGCAGCAGCTGGCATTTGTTTATTTCTAATGGGTGGTGGATAGAGAGAATATTCAACTTTTGAAATTGTTCCATACCTGGAAGACATCATCTGCCTAATGTTCAATTAGGATGCATTTACTGTTTCCCAGTTAATGAACAATTTAGGACAATACAAACATGCAAACAGTAAACTTGCCTGCCACAGACATCTTAAAGACCATCTTCTCATTCCCCACTTCACAGGTGTATTCTCCAGCATCCTTCTTCTCCACACTGTCCAACACCAATTGACGACTTTTGCCTTGTGCCTCCATGTGGACAGTCTTGCTAGAGCTCAGCTGCTTGCCATTTTTATACCATTTCACCTCAGTCTTGGAGTCAGAAACTTCACAGCTCAGTGTGGCTTTCTGAGAGACAGTTACTTTCACCTCTCTCTGATAGGAGTCCTTGCTGGTGAAAGCAGGTTGTGTTTCTGTTGGGGGCACATTACAGACAATTAAGCCACAACTAATTTTATGAAAAAGCTCTAAACAAATGAAGAATTCTAAAAATAATGATTAACAGGTCTTAGCAAAATAAGAGTTCATTAGAATGCATAAACACAAACATATAACAGTGATAAACACAATATAACACACAAATATATAAACACAAATATATCAAATGTTGCTTCAGGGATAAATACATGCACTGTTAGACTGGCAGCAGCTGGCATTTGTTTATTTCTAATGGGTGGTGGATAGAGAGAATATTCAACTTTTGAAATTGTTCCATACCTGGAAGACATCATCTGCCTAATGTTCAATTAGGATGCATTTACTGTTTCCCAGTTAATGAACAATTTAGGACAATACAAACATGCAAACAGTAAACTTGCCTGCCACAGACATCTTAAAGACCATCTTCTCATTCCCCACTTCACAGGTGTATTCTCCAGCATCCTTCTTCTCCACACTGTCCAACACCAATTGACGACTTTTGCCTTGTGCCTCCATGTGGACAGTCTTGCTAGAGCTCAGCTGCTTGCCATTTTTATACCATTTCAGCTCAGTCTTGGAGTCAGAAACTTCACAGCTCAGTGTGGCTTTCTGAGAGACAGTTACTTTCACCTCTCTCTGATAGGAGTCCTTGCTGGTGAAAGCAGGCTGTGTTTCTGTTGGGGGCACATTACAGACAATTAAGCCACAACTAATTTTATGAAAAAGCTCTAAACAAATGAAGAATTCTAAAAATAATAATTAACAGGTCTTAGCAAAATAAGAGTTCATTAGAATGCATAAACACAAACATATAACAGTGATAAACACAATATAACACACAAATATATAAACACAAATATATCAAATGTTGCTTCAGGGATAAATACATGCACTGTTAGACTGGCAGCAGCTGGCATTTGTTTATTTCTAATGGGTGGTGGATAGAGAGAATATTCAACTTTTGAAATTGTTCCATACCTGGAAGACATCATCTGCCTAATGTTCAATTAGGATGCATTTACTGTTTCCCAGTTAATGAACAATTTAGGACAATACAAACATGCAAACAGTAAACTTGCCTGCCACAGACATCTTAAAGACCATCTTCTCATTCCCCACTTCACAGGTGTATTCTCCAGCATCCTTCTTCTCCACACTGTCCAACACCAATTGACGACTTTTGCCTTGTGCCTCCATGTGGACAGTCTTGCTAGAGCTCAGCTGCTTGCCATTTTTATACCATTTCACCTCAGTCTTGGAGTCAGAAACTTCACAGCTCAGTGTGGCTTTCTGAGAGACAGTTACTTTCACCTCTCTCTGATAGGAGTCCTTGCTGGTGAAAGCAGGTTGTGTTTCTGTTGGGGGCACATTACAGACAATTAAGCCACAACTAATTTTATGAAAAAGCTCTAAACAAATGAAGAATTCTAAAAATAATGATTAACAGGTCTTAGCAAAATAAGAGTTCATTAGAATGCATAAACACAAACATATAACAGTGATAAACACAATATAACACACAAATATATAAACACAAATATATCAAATGTTGCTTCAGGGATAAATACATGCACTGTTAGACTGGCAGCAGCTGGCATTTGTTTATTTCTAATGGGTGGTGGATAGAGAGAATATTCAACTTTTGAAATTGTTCCATACCTGGAAGACATCATCTGCCTAATGTTCAATTAGGATGCATTTACTGTTTCCCAGTTAATGAACAATTTAGGACAATACAAACATGCAAACAGTAAACTTGCCTGCCACAGACATCTTAAAGACCATCTTCTCATTCCCCACTTCACAGGTGTATTCTCCAGCATCCTTCTTCTCCACACTGTCCAACACCAATTGACGACTTTTGCCTTGTGCCTCCATGTGGACAGTCTTGCTAGAGCTCAGCTGCTTGCCATTTTTATACCATTTCACCTCAGTCTTGGAGTCAGAAACTTCACAGCTCAGTGTGGCTTTCTGAGAGACAGTTACTTTCACCTCTCTCTGATAGGAGTCCTTGCTGGTGAAAGCAGGTTGTGTTTCTGTTGGGGGCACATTACAGACAATTAAGCCACAACTAATTTTATGAAAAAGCTCTAAACAAATGAAGAATTCTAAAAATAATGATTAACAGGTCTTAGCAAAATAAGAGTTCATTAGAATGCATAAACACAAACATATAACAGTGATAAACACAATATAACACACAAATATATAAACACAAATATATCAAATGTTGCTTCAGGGATAAATACATGCACTGTTAGACTGGCAGCAGCTGGCATTTGTTTATTTCTAATGGGTGGTGGATAGAGAGAATATTCAACTTTTGAAATTGTTCCATACCTGGAAGACATCATCTGCCTAATGTTCAATTAGGATGCATTTACTGTTTCCCAGTTAATGAACAATTTAGGACAATACAAACATGCAAACAGTAAACTTGCCTGCCACAGACATCTTAAAGACCATCTTCTCATTCCCCACTTCACAGGTGTATTCTCCAGCATCCTTCTTCTCCACACTGTCCAACACCAATTGACGACTTTTGCCTTGTGCCTCCATGTGGACAGTCTTGCTAGAGCTCAGCTGCTTGCCATTTTTATACCATTTCACCTCAGTCTTGGAGTCAGAAACTTCACAGCTCAGTGTGGCTTTCTGAGAGACATATACCCTCACCTCCTTCTGATAGGAGTCCTTGTTGGAGAAAGCATCTTGAGTTTCTAATGGGAACATTGAGCATTGTGGACATTTATACATAAACCTTTTGCAAAGCTCTAAACTACCAATTTTCAACATGAAGCTTGCAATGTCTGACCCCCTGTTTAATAAAAATGTTTTTGTTTGTTTCAATAACAAAAGAAAAACCTGCAGAACCAATGAAAGTGTTCTATTAGCACAAGACTATTTCTAAATAAACTCACTGGTGATCAGATTAATTTTTGTAAAAGTACAAGCTTTAAATGAAAGTCACTACAAAACACTTTGGTATCATCTGGTTAATTATTTGGCTGAGTTAAAAAAGTGATGTCCTGCTTAGTAGCCTGCTAAAGGATAGATATAGTCACTGTTGGGGGTTAAAATTATGTGGGCCAGACAAAGAAAATAACAGTTAAACAAATACAGGCAAAAAATTAGTGCAAAGGATTTGTGAAAAAATGAGAGTCTTAGAGATGAGTGTAGGTAAGTACAGTAAGAAAAGCGGACTAAAATTGCCATGATCAACAGAGCTAGGGACCCTTTCTGATTTGTCTCTATTAAACTTATTGGACATGAAAAATGTACAAATTAAAAAAGCTATTTTGATACTGGCCATGGGAATTTAAAACCCACCTACTTCAAGTATCAGGTCTCTCAATATAGGTAATTTTGGAAAATCTTATATTGCCGCACAGTGAGAGCTACTTAAAAATTGGCCTTGGTGGTGAAAATAGTCAAGTACAAAGTTTCCTTAGTACAAGTTTCCTTAGTACAGGACCCTATCAATCCTGAAAACAGTTTGGAAGTAGTCCTAATATTTGAATGAGCAAGCCTGATTAACTGCTCACCAGGTGAATCGAAGTACTGATATTGTACATGTAGCAACTTTAACGATGAAGCTACCATTGCAAAAAATTCTGAAGTTCCAGCACCAGACAAGCATACATTTTTATAATTCTAATCAGGATCAGGAAGAATCTATAGGCTTAATAAGCAATGACATGTTCTGTAGCTAGACTTTATAGACATCAGTGTAAAATAACTTACAAGCCTAGCACTTACTAGCTTCAAGTTCTCCTGTTGTTATTATCACAGTTGCCTGTTATAATGTCGATTTTGATATATCTGGAATTAACTGATGATTCTACAAGATGTAATCTTGGTGTCATCGGGATACCTGATTTGTTTGAGAGCATGTGATCCATAAAAAGAAATTTAACATAGAATATTTTACCCCAAGACAGACTTTTGTTCTCTTGATAGCTTTTACTCGCTAGCTAGGTTGCTCAGGGTACAAATCGGTTAAAAAAAAAAAAAAAAAAAAAAAAAAAAAGTGGTAATGGATCATCTTTCTTAAGAGTAAAGGGATTAAAATGTAATTAAAGTTCAGATGTCAAACTGACAATCTCAAATCTTTCATTTATTTTCAAGATCCTAGAAAAAGCTGTATCTCAACAGCTAAACTCATCTGAATCAGAACCGGATACATGAAGTCTTTCAATCAGGGTTTAGGCCTAATCACAGTACGGAAACAGCACTAATTAAGGCAGTTAATGACCTGTTGTTGGCTTCTGACCAGGGTCAAAAATGTTGATGGCATTAGGGGAATAGCCCTTTCCTGGTTTCATTAAAAATGTAATAAAATTTAATTAAAAAACATCTATAAAGTTGAACTTAAACAAACTACAGCAGAGACTTTTCATACCTGCCACATGAATCTTATAGACCATCTTCTCATTCCCCACTTCACAGGTGTATTCTCCAGCATCCTTCTTCTCCACACTGTCCAACACCAATTGACGACTTTTGCCTTGTGCCTCCATGTGGACAGTCTTGCTAGAGCTCAGCTGCTTGCCATTTTTATACCATTTCACCTCAGTCTTGGAGTCAGAAACTTCACAGCTCAGTGTGGCTTTCTGAGAGACAGATACCCTCACTTCCTTCTGATAGGAGTTCTTGTTGGTGAAGGCTGCTTGAGTTTCTGGAGGAAGAATTATCAAATGATCACTGGGCACATTGGGTGAGGCAATAAAAAATTATCACTGGGTGAAGCAATAAAAACAAGACACAAAGTTTCTGAACTGTTATACATAGACACAGCATAGGACACATGTTTTGGATATGAGTGTTTTGTTGGTGTTGGAAAATGTGAAATAATCTGTTTAAGACAAAATTAGACACTTTAAGATAAAAAATATATAAAAACCACCATGCCCTGCAAAACTGCTCTTTTTGCACTTATATGACCCTATTTGCACTGTTAACTGTGTGTTCATTGTTAGTTTGTCAGCCTTAGTATTAATCCACATATGGGTCTGCAGTGTTTTTGACATATCAGATTAGTTCTTTTCATTTGTGTTTTTATTATCAGACTAATTAGCACTAATTTTACCTTTTATTTTGACCTGGAATGTGATCTTGTCCACTGTCGTCTCACATGAATAGCGTCCCTCATCGCTCTGCTTGGCTCCTTTGATAACCACCTTTCTCTGCGTCCCTTGGGACACAAGGGTCGTTCGCTTGTCCTCTGCAATCTCTTTGTGCTCTTTCTTCCACACAACAGTAGTTCTGGGGGATGCCACCTCACAGCTCAGCAACACATCACCCATAACAGGAGAAACCTCTTGGGGCTGAGTTCTCGACTTGTTCACAAACTTAGCTGGCTCATCTGTAAAAGGAAAAAGGGGGCATTAACAAACAACTATTCTGAAAATTTGCCTTTAGATTCCCATGAAATTATTTAAAAAAAGAGTTGTGTGGGGTAAAAACGGGATGATTTAAAGAAGAGTTTTATAGGATGTTGTGTTTGAGAAAGGCACTACATAAATCAAACTTCTTTTCTTCTTCTTATTCTTATTATTATATATTTCATAGAAAAGCCATACAGTGCTCAACTATGTTTCTTATACAAAAAGTATGATCCTCTGTAATTACAAGTGTTTAACCAAATAATTTACAAACATTTCAACAAGTTTTGCAATGATAATAAATCAGTTAATCAAATGTAAAAGAAATGTAGAAATGTGTAAACACTTATGAAATATATCACAATATCAAATATAAATGAACCCATAACTAATAGTGCGTCCATTTCTCAGAATGAAGTCTCACAAGTGAGTATTCCATTTGAACATGCATGTGCTTGAGTGTAATTGGGCATGTATGGGAATGCACTGAAGATAAGGATTTCAGAGCAGGTAAATCTTGAATGATTTCATGAAACTTGTGTGTCCACTAATAATATATTCTTAAATTACCTTTGAGAGCAAGCTGGATGGACATCCTATCACCATTACACACACATTCATAAATCCCTGCATCATCACTGGTCACATTGTGAATTGTCAAGATGCGTTTACGATCCACACTTGAAGCCTCATACTTCTTGCCCATCCTCAGTTCCTTGCCATTCTTCAGCCAGGAGACCTATGGCCCACAATAAATTTGTTAGTTCTAAAAAGTTCTGAAATTAAAACTTTGTCATTTTTGTTTTGTAATTTGAAATTTTCCCAACGCAATTGCAGGAAACAATTGGGCATTTTCTGTACTTTAAAATATATTTATTTAAAAAACAACAATTTCAACCCCCAGGTGGCATTTCAAGAGCAGTTTCTGGATCACTTACTGTGCCCTCTATTCCCACTTCCAGTAATTAGGCTTAAATAACACAGGCATAAATGACCTAACTTCCATTAGGTGTCCAATTTGGAAGCAGATATATTTTTGTTCACTTTTTGTTTAAAATCGTGTAAAAATAATAATAATAATAATAATAAACAAACAATAACAAATCATTAAAAAATAAATTTAGTTACTTTTATCTCTGTATTGAAAAATGTTTAATTTCAATTTATTATAAATGGAGTAGTATAGCAAAACAAAACATTTATGAGTACATATTTTCATTACTGGAAGTCTGGTTTTATGTAGTCTTATTATACAAGCTGTGGGTGCAGAGTCTAGTAAATAAGTAATGGTTATGACTAAAGTAGTCATAAATACAATGTGGCAATTATTTTTTGGTTTTATGTGATTAACCAGTTAAGTGATTGCCTGCTAATGGCACTCTTATAAATATGACAAAATACAGACTGGAGATTGGGAAAGCTATTTATAAATGAGATTCAAGGTAGGGTTTGTGACCAAGATTGACCAAACAGGATTTCTTTTAACAATTACTAAATCTTTTAACATTCACACTACAGGATTAGTATGAACATTTTTATAGGGCAGCAAAACTGTCAAAACCAACCAAAAATAATGCTTGCAGCAATGTTAGTAGAAAATCTCCATTTTATTTGCCTACAATAAGATTACTCTATTATCCCAGTGTTCCAGCTCTGGAACAAAAATGCTAATTTGAAACTGACAGCACAAAAGACATGGAGCTTAGATTTGACCCATATGTCCAAATTAATGATGCAATGTATATTTAGACAATTAAATTGCTGCAGATTTCTCACTTTTGAGGCACATAGTCTTTTATAAACAAAAGGCAACATAAATTCTCACCTGGATGCTGGCATCTGACACTTCTGTGTGCAGCTGGGCAGATGAGTGAGCAATGAATGTAAACACCTCTGTATTTGAAAATTTTTTGGTAAAATGAGCAGGAGCACCTAAAATGGTAAAACAATGAAATCATGAAGAAAGTGTAAAGGCTTATTATATGCACATATTTAGAGAATTTCTAAAGAATGACTCTTTACACATAGACCTTCAATTTAGCACTTAATAGTAATTCTCAAGATGCTAATCTGGTTATGCTATGACATTTAAATCTGGAATATATGCGGGCATTACTTCATGAAAAACAACAGGAACAGAATCATGTTCAGAAGCAACAATTAATTAGCCATGGCCAAGCAGTAAGACTCTGGATAGCAGTACTGTTTAGGTGTTTACCGAACAGAGATCAATACTGTTTAATACTGTTTAATGAACAGCAACTCTCGATTCTCTAGATAGGTGAAGAGAAAAGTCACTAGAAAGCCTTAGGCCTGCTAGGCCTGTAAAGAAGACACTATGTGACTGCCAAAGCCCCACCCCACAATGAGTTACATGTTCTTACGCTTTACACTGAGATTGCAGATGCTCTCTGATCCTCCACCCACAAATTTGACCTGGGCGCCATCAAGTGCGGTGGTGACCTCTCGGATGACAAGTGTGTGGGTGGTCTTACTACGAGTGATGAGGTACTCTGCCCCACTCCGGATTAATTGGCCATTTAGGGTCCAAATGCCAGAGCACACAGCAGACAACTCCACAGAGAAAGTGGCTTCCTCACCACAGAGGGTACTGCAGTTTAACAGTCCTCTCTTTATTGATCCTGTGGGTTCTGAGCAAAGAGATACAGCATATGCATTACAAACAGAATCTTACATCTACGTTTCATGTTCATAATGCCCTTTGCAATAATGGTAGGAAGAATAATGCATGTACTATTCAGTCCACTCACCAAGGTAAAATGTTCCAGGGACCTCCAGATATGCACTTTGACCAAAGTCGTTGACCGCTGAAATATGGAATTGGTAGCTGCCTTCCTCGGTGATATTGTTGATGGTACATTCACTGTTAGACACGGTTTCTGTGTCCGTGGCTCTAACCCAGGTTGGAGTGCCCACCTTCCTCTTCTCCACAACATAACCATTGATGGGCACAGGTCGCTCGCTATCCGGCCGTGACCAGTGTAGTGTGATGGAGGTGTCGGTCTTGTTACATGTTGTTGGGTTCACTGGGGGGTCTGGGGGATGCTTTCTTGGTGCTGAGATACAAAACATGACCTACATGATCAGGCCAAAGCTATACACTGAGACTGCACACTGGTAAGAGGGATACTGCCCATAGTATCGCCCTATATTTTGCGTTTACAACTGCATGCAGAAATTAGAATGCTATTCATTTTCTACAGGACAGAAGCCTCCGAAATTCATTGTTTGATAATGTTCTGAAATGTCTTAAATAATCCACAAATGCACAAATGAAAATCTCGATGTTAGCAACAATACTTATATTTACTAGTATAGTATTTTTATTACTATAATAATACTATATATTATACAATAATATAGTAGTATTACCAATAGTTACTGTGGACAGCAGTAACTCTCAGTTCTCAGCAGGAAAACGCATCTACTAAATGTGCAAATATAAATCTAATTCATGTTGTATGGGTTGTAAGAAATGTCAATGGAAATTATGTTTCTGACATTAATATTGTCTCACCAGTAACAGTAAATCGAGTGGAGGTCTTACAGTCTCCAGCAACAAAAGCCACCTCGCCCGAGTCCTCTGCGGTGCAGTCATGGATGGTAAGGGTGTACTGGTTGAGTGTGCGGCCAGTGGTGATCCTGGAATCCTCCTTCAGTTTCTCTCCATTCCTGGTCCAAAAAGCATCATCCACAGGTTGCTCCAGCTCTACACAGAAGATCACTGTGTCGCTCACAGGCACAACTGTCCTCCTTGGTAGCTTCTTGGTGATGTTGCCTGAAAATGGAGACAAACACTGTAAACATTACACTTTACATTGTAAAATTTTACCCTGTGACAGAGCAACTGAATTAATGAATGGTGTGCTGCACCAGATGGCTGATATTCCACAAGAACTACAGTCATAACCTCTCAGAACTAGCTGATGGGCAAATGCAGCCCAAAAGAGAGAAACAAAACCACCTGCCCATGATAGAGCCAGATTTTTAGGGATATATCAAAGCAAATCTCCTCCCATCACTATACCCAGAACAGTGAGCTCAGCCACGGTGCGGCTTCCCTCCTCCATCTCGCAGATGTAGACAGCATCGTCGTTGGTCGTGACGTTGTGGATGGTAAGGCGGCGCAGTGTGCCCTCCTCGTCCATGCGGTACTTTGCGTTCTGCCGCAGGCGCGTCTCTTCCATGAACCAGCTTGTTTGCATAGCTGCCATAGGGACCTCACAGTGCAGCAGGGCCGACTCTTTCTCCTTCACTTCCACGTCCTGCAGCTTCCTTTTAAAAGGCACCTTTGGCTCTGGAGCACAAAACGCAGCAAAATTGCACAGTGATATTTAACAAATGTTTCAAAGTGTGCTTTTATATACACAAAATGTGTGACAAATACCTTAATACTGCATGTTTATATTTAGGATGCCAAACATTGATTATGGAAAAAGTTTTGTATAAGGATTTTCTGGATCTTATTGGTCAGCTAATTTCTCAGGATTTAAAATTATTTTAACTTTAAATTTAAAATGACAAAATATTCTTTGATCTACTTATCAAGGTTATACTCATTTGACAACTTTACAGAGCATTTGAAACAGTTGTGATGAGCACCATGTTGGTAAATCATCACAGGCCCCCAGTGGCTGGGACTTCTGGCTGGCATTTGCTTGAGGAGTGAGTTTCTGTGACCTTTACACAACTTGCTTACTGCATCATAATTGAAGTTAAGGAACTGAAACTGCTAGAACAGCTATAACCAAATGCACATAATTTTCAGTCAAACCTTTTTTTGAGCCTATATGTTGATCTTGCTGATACTTCTCGGTCACTGAAATATTAGTCTGACCATGAACTGTTATGATACACTTTTCAATGTTTACTCGGAAAATTACAAGCACTGAGGCCTGACTGGAGTTGCTATTACCTATTCTAAATTACTGGGGGTGACTCAACACCTGCAAAAACAGCTGCTATGTGAGCAATGCCAGAATTCTACTATGATGTGACTATGCTGGAATATGTGCTTAAAAGTTTGCTTTAAAACATGAACAGCTAAATGTTTATGGTCCAATTCCTAGTGACAAAGCCTTGGAGCCCCCAAACCAGCTTTTTATTTCTAACAAATAACACTTTAAAATGTTCATTTGGAATCAAAACAGATATATTCATTTATGAGGTAAACAGCAAAATGTTTATGGTCTGTTTAATAGGGATTGGAGTACATAGTCTTGAAAAAGACAAAAAAAAATGGAAAGACAATCTAAAAATCAAAGGGTTCAGATTATGTCAAAGCATGGATCAAATCTTTGAATGACATTATTGTGAAGAAAACTAAAAGAAAATAAGGCATGTCTGTCAAAACAGGCAGCAAATATATTAATTTGAAATACTTTTGTTATAATTCCTATATCTATACTAGTTAGCCTCAATCTATGATTGTAATGGGGCTCAAACCTAGGTCAGATAGGTGAAGGCACCAACAGCCTACTGGGTGAGCTACCACGTTTTAATAATGGTAGGCCCGTGTGCAAAACAGTTAGATTTAAGAACAGGTAAAACCAAAGAAGTTGGGGGGGGGGGGGACAACAACAACAACAACAACAACAGGTGGGGAGTTGGACCCCGGCCCCTTTGCTGCGAGGCAAACAAACTCCCGCTGGACTGCGGTGGCCATCAAAATGACCTGCACGTATATCGCGCTTAAAAGGATGGAGGACGACAAAACGAGAGGAAAAACTAAAAGGGAGAACAAAGGACGCAACGGGAAGAATGGGAGCCCCGATGCACTGGGGAAAACCAAACTAAAACTTCCCAAACAAAACCAGAAAACAGGGAGGAACTTTAATGGCTAAAGGGAGCCTTGGGAGAGAGAGACAGACTTGAGAGGGAAATCTGGAGAGGGGAGGGGACGTGTAAAAAACACAGACACCCTCGCAGAGCAGAAGAGAGGTGTGGCACAAGGGCTCACAGACCTCAATACCCAAACGTTACCGGCTAGGAGCTTGGCTCAAAACTTTAGCAAAGACACAGCACTGACTGCCTGAGTCACTGGGCTTATATAGATCTAGCCAAGCTGTTTGTCATCAAGCCTGATTAGTAGTGTGCCTGACTCGCGGCCTCCCTCTGGTGGCTGGAGAGGGCCTCGGCCTAGTGCCAACCCTTATAATGATTTGTGCCTGATCTAATTATGTGTTTATGGGGGGAGTTGATATAGGCATACGAATGTCAGTTAAATGTCATTTCAACACTTAACACCTCTACATAACACCTAGTATGTACACACTGTAAGGTTTTTAGTATGTCAAAACAAAACAAAAAATCTTAGTATTCCAGTAACATTCTGATTGAGCTTCAAAAGTGAACCACTGCTCCAAGAAATAAAATCATATCATTCATAAAAACGCCATCTATGAGGAAAAAGAGCAACGTTCCTGTTTTCAGAGATAACACCAAAACCTAACACTGTGAAAACAGATGACAACACTATGAGAACATTAGTTCTAAAACACTATTAGAACTAAAAGCTGACACAGACAAAAAAATGAAAATAAGAAAAAAACTAATTTGTTGACATCCATACAGTAACATACATAAATGCATAAAAAGACATAAATATCTTACTGGGCTACTCTTACTAAAACAGGGTACCGGACTAAAACTGCAGGAGGTCAAAGAGAATAAAGGCGAAAAACCTTTATAGTAGGTGATGCTGTACTGTCATGTACTTTAAGAACATTCTGGACATTGTCAATATCATTGCAACAAAAAGTTAAATTGCATGAGTTGATTCTAAACATCAGTATTGCACAGAATAGTTGCAGGATGATTATTCATCAGCTTAATTTTTTTATATTTGTATTTTTTAATAATTTTTTATATATGGTATTAGTATACAGATTTTCTTTCATAATGCCATGCATCCTAACAGGTTTTGCTTTGCAGCATCACATACGCATTGCCACACCAGTGTGAGCATCCAGGTCTTTTCTGTTTTTATAACCCCCTTTTTCACCCAAACCCACATTGTGATTTCTTTATTATTTTATAAGTCTTATTAAATGTTAACTTGGTTCCAAACAAAGTTACAATGGTGGTTAATGAACTCTAGTTTCTTAAGTATGTAGCTTGGTGAGTCTTCCTTCTGCCAAAACTTAAAGGCTACCTCAGACTCTCAATCCAATGTCCTTTATATGCATAAGAGTGCAGTGAAAGAATATGGTTCTTTTCTGGTCAGTGATTGCAAGCAGTTAGCAGCCCAGTGCAAAACTCTGTAGGTAAACCATTTCTATTTACAAAGACAACACTTTAGATATGCAGACTATATCAATACAATAGGCATATTATTTTCTAAAAAAATATATATTTATGTAGACTGCAAATTAAATGGCTTACCTTTTACAGTTACCAGCACAGCACTGTAGGTTTGCCCAGCCATGTTGGAAGCATTGCAGGTGTAGAGGCCGTTATCACTCTGTTTGCAGTAGAGGACTTTGAGAATGAAATTCTCTGCTTGGTCCTCATACATGACATGTCTGCGGCCTTCGATGATATTCAATCCATCCTTCCTCCAGATGATTTGGGGTTTGGGGTGGCCAGTGACAAAGCAACTGAGCTTGGCATGCTTGCCCTCTGTTACCATGCATGTTCTGGTGAAGATGCCTTTGGGCAGCTTACCAGTAAATGCTGATACATGCTGTTCCTGACTGGAGACAAGCCCCAAAATGTTGAAATCTTCCCCAGTCTTAGAGAAAGATGTGGAGGTAATGGAAGAACTGTCTGCCAGTCGGTAGAAGGAGATGTCCTTGCTCATCTCCTCCTTACGTTTCTGCATATGCGAGAGGAGGGAGGTACTCTTGTCAACATTGAGCAGTCGTGTATCCTGTACATCCACTGCCAGAGCAGCAGCAGCCTGAGCACGACCAATGGAGTTCTGGACACGGCAGGTGTAGGTTCCCGCATCCATATTCCTGACACTCTGAATGTGCAGAGAGCTGGACTCACAGTCTGCAGTCATCTTGATTCGGTTAGTCTCACCTAGATATCGGCCATCCTTCTCCCACTCAAAGTGGGGATCAGGGTGGGCCGCCACTCGACAAAAGAAGGTAACTTCTCCCCCCAATCCAACACGGGTGGAGATAGGCTTTGCCGTGAACATGGGGGCTCGATCAACCACCTTTGCCGGAAGGCCTACCTTTAGCGTTACAGCTGCGTAAGCCTCTCCCACGTTATTCCTGGCACGGCACAAATACTGCCCGCTGTCCTCCAGTGTCAGATCGTAGATGGTGAGCCGATACACATCCCCATCCTCCACTGTTTTGAAGCGCCCTCCTGTGGAGATATTCAGCTTCTCTTTCTCCCAGGTGACAGCAGGAACAGGGTTTCCTACAACAGTGCAGCTGAGGGTAGCATCTCGACCCACGCTGAGGGAGAAGGCTTTGGGTCGGGTCAGGAACCGAGGGGCCCCACCAAAAAGATTCTGGTCCATCTCTGGCTCCTGCAGAGACAAACAACATGGCACAGGCATTAAAGAAAAGATACTTTTATACATTTATATTTACAACTCTATAGTTCTAGAAGCTAAACAGCTAACTATAAGCTAAAATCTAAATGCTGAAGAAACTAGCTAATGAGGATGACTAATTTTATGAACCTGGAAAAAACAATGGATTAATGCATCTACTTAACTTCAGGAACTCTAAAAACCATTTAAAAATAGTTATCTTACCTGAATGCATTATTTTAATGCACTAAACACTAGATAAGCTAGTTTGTGAGCTAAATCTACAGTGTCCTTTTTGTAGGAACATTAGGTTTGTGAGGTTATCTACTATTAAGTAAGTTACTTCATACTGGTGTCAGTGTTTCATTAAGAGTAACTACTTATTTACTAACTTTTCAACTAATCTCTTTTATATCCTGTAGTTTGACCCATGAGGTCTTCTAAAGCCTTCTCACTGCTGCAACTAGAGAATCTCAAACAAAGAAACCCATGTGTAAACAACCCAGTTTAAGGCAGAACATGTAAGAGAGATGGTTAAGACTAAATGTGACTAAAAGGTTGGCAATGATGCCTCAGTGTATATATCACTTTTGTATGTACACCAACTTTCAAAATTGCACAGTTTTGACAGTAGAACAGACACATAAAATGAAAATGACTGAATAAAACATTTAGGCACATCAAGAACCTTTGTTAATGACATTCTCTACCAATAAAACCTGTCCAATTCCATAACACTTATTATTTTCATATTCATCTATATGATTTAGTTAGTTAATAATATTGTGCTTGAATGAGAACTAAAGATCAACAATGCAAGTACAATTAATTACTATGAGTTACAATAAATACCATTATATACACCTATTAATAAATGAGTTGCCAGAAAATGAGACTTTTGTTTTAGCCTCGTTATTGCTTATCATAATGTGTGATGAAGTTTTCTAAATGACTCACTCATTTGTTTAAGCAGCAAGTCTAATTTGGAAAAGCAGGAATATTGAGGGAAATTTGGAATACTCAAACATGTAGCTTCAAGTCATTGTTTTCATCTGCTGTTTTCCTCAAACTTGATGCAAATCATATATTCAACCACACCCCTTCAAACATTTCTATCAACCAAACCAAACCAATCATCATCTACAAATGTCAAGTGAGCAATATCCCCAGAAGTTTCCATATTAAAGAACAAGAGTAGCAACTATACAGGCCTATAACAGTAAATTAAAAAAGTAATAACAACTCATCTACTAATAACTGCATATCTAACAAATAAATCCCCCAGGAATTATACAAATGAGTTGCAGACCATTATTAACTGAGATATAAGTGTAAAAAAGAATAACAATAACAACAGTTTTGATTCGATTTTTCAGTCCGTTTTATATTTGACATTTGCCGTCTTTAACGTCACACTGCCTAGACATGGTGGTCTCAAAATAGCCTCAGCTGTTGGGCCTCGTCTCAGTGTATTGCCATTTGTAGAAACAGGCTGCGATCAGCTGCTTGATAGGTCATACCTTGGAACAATGCGCATTTCCCAAAATTTATAAAATGTAGTTTTAAAATGTAGCGTTTACGTGCATTTGTCGTCTATACGTCGTTGGGGCCCGCAGCCTATAAGCTTAATTGAGCTATTAATTATCTAATTTATATAGGTAGTTTCTTTTAAAATACTATTTAACAGTTAAGTTCATACCAAACAACACAGAAGTTGAAGTCACATTACTCTTCTGAACTTATTTTTAGACACAGGGATTGTGCAGGGAAACTTTATTACCTTTCCGCAGGTTTATTTCAGTTCATATCACGTAGACTTGAGATGCAAGCTCTATCAGTTTCTGTCTATCCAAAAGAAAAACGGTTAATTTTTTTTATCCGCTTTTGAATAAAAATCTGAACATCAGTGAAGAAACGTAGAATTCCGTTTCGAATGACGAGGACTCCCTCAGTCTCCCGCTCAGTCGGCTTACACAATTTTCTTTTTTCTCCGCGGTCCTTCAGAATGACAAATTGCTGACGTGCTCACATCGGTCCTGCCTCCTGTCTAAAATAAACCTGTCCCTTCATAGGTCGCTAGTTGTTAGTTGTAACGGTTACAGCATAAAAAGGAAAAAGGTGCAAGCTAGACAATATGCGGTAAACTAGAAAGTGTACAAGACCTCAATTATAAGCAGATGTTTTTTGCTTTTTTTTTAAAGTTTTTAAAAGGTAAACCACAGACAGCAAACCTGTTATGTCACACAGTTTATAGCTGTTCAACACCAAATGATGAATGCAAAATATTGCTAGCACCTCAGATAACCTTATGTTTTACTGAACATTACTAAACATTTAAACATTGCTGAAAAGACATAAGCTACTAGGAAAAGGGCCTAAAGTGCATCAGAGGCCTACTAAAGGTAATGGGCACTGCTGTTGGCACGAGTAACTACACTCTGGACCTGCAATGATGTTGAGGGAATGAGAAAACAAACAAACAAACAAAAAACCTTTTTAAAGTTCAAACTTGTAAAGTTTAGATGCCTCAAGTTAATTAAAATCAAATTAAAGACAAAAACTGATTATACATTCATTCACGTCATTTCATCTTTATATCAACTTTAAATAAATATTGAATATACCTTCTGTATAAACAAGGCAATGGAAATTAAATGGACTGTAGAGGCTACAGGCTGTGTTGTCAGGATAAGGCAAGAGGGACTTTGCTAGGGCTGCAGCTCCAGTCACCCATTTGATTGACAGCAGCAGGTTGGTTTGGTTCATATTTAAAACAGCACGAAACTCAAGCAGTGGGATGCTCTTGCTCTAGACCTCTACTGTTGGCAAGGTGACTGAACTGAGTTTAAAAACTGCCCTTATTTGCAACTTAGTTTATTTTTTTGAACTAATGTTGGAGTAATTGACACTTTTTCTACAGCAAGCGCCACATCAAGTTGCTTGGATGATCATGTTTGGATGACCATAATAAATTACTCTGAAGCCATATGAACATTGAAAAAACTTCAGATACTTGTAAAGATTTATCAGTTAACAACTAATTTACAAGGGTCATACAACATCCATCCATCCATCCAATTTATCAGCAAATGTGAAATAAACTAATAATACTAATCCACTAATACTTGGCCTCACTAAGAAAATTATAAAAATGCCATGTGTAAACCTATGATTGGAATTTAAAAATATCTTATTTACAGTTACAATACTTTAGTATATATTTCATATATTTCATATACTGATATTTACATATTTCAATATTTCATAGTCTTACCATAAAAATGCCAGCACACTGTTTCCTAAAATGCGTGTATCATGGTCTATGGTAATAATTTACTGCTTTTGTGACATTGCATTTATTCAATAAACCTAGCAAGTGTATTCTGAGTTACTTTGATGTTTTAAATCAAGAACACAGCAGCTATAAATCTTTTCAGCATCTGCCTGATAAACTTTCTTTTCATATTCCCAAGATTGCTGCCCCCATCTGACAAGCTAAGGAATAAAAAAAAGCATACAATATATTGTTCTCATATTATATGAAAAAAATGCATGCTTCTATTATCTATTTATTTTTAATTCATTAGTGGTCTAATTCATGGGTGCCTCACATAAGGTCCATGAGCTAGATGTACTGATTTAGTAAACCTCACCCAGCCTGTAAGCCAAATAGGTTCTATACCTGAAGTTATTCTAATGATGCCTCTGGAGTTTGCGCATTCTCTGTGCCTATAGGGGTTTTCTCCTGCTATCCAAACATGAGAATTAATGTAGGTGTGGTTGATTGATGTCTCAAAATTGGCTTGGGTGTGTGGGCCTGTGATGGATTGGTACCTTGCACCCTGTGCTGCTGGGATAGGCTCTGCCCTCTGCCTATGAATTGGATTTAAGCCATTTAGAAAATGAATGCAAGTAAGATATGATAGCTTTTTATTATTCTTCCTGGGGAAATCTAGGAATTTACAGTAGATAAATAAGAATGAGCATTAGACAAAAAAGGTACAAAAGGTGCAAATTATAAAATAAACTGTAAAAATTCTCAAAATATTAGATTTAGCCAGAATACTCAGTATATATCCAACCTATTTTGTTGACATCCAGTCCACCCAGAGCACAGCTCACCCAAGTTTTTATTGTCCATAAGATTTTAAAGATTTTTTTGCTAAGCCAACAAAGCATTTGTTATTATTACTTAAAAACTATGTATGTATGCACCTATCTATTTAGTTTACTGAGTAGTCCCTAAAAGTAATTATGAAAGTTTCATAAGGATTAGTTCAAAACAGTACACAATTTTTTTTTCTGTCTTCTCCAGGTTTTCAATGACATTTTTATTTGCACACTTGGAAACATGAGCCTTACTTGGGTCGTCTTGATTTTATTAAATAGAAAAATCGATTTGCAAAGTGATACACTGCAAGTAATCATAAGTAAAAATATATTAGCAGATAACATGCTGAAAACATCAGGCTTCAGACTGCTCCAACAAAGCATTTCATCTAACGTGATGAAATATCCTTCATTCTGGCTGAGTCATTCTGGATATTCAGTCCATTTTTAACTTGGTGAGTTCCCAACGACCATCTCCACACAGTTGAAGCATGACATCATGATACTATAAAAATGTACAATCATGTAATTAATAACAATTCAATAATTCAAACATGCAATACATTATAGCAATATGTATTCTTCATACTTTGTCTTAACATAGATACCTGAGAAAAAAACCTTTTTGGTGAATAAATGTAGAATTACAGAACAAACAAAATATATAAATATATTATATTAATAATAATATTAATATATTACTATATTAATATAGTCAAAACTATAATGATTAATGGTTACCATTTTGTATTAGGACAGTGATATACATTTCTAGGTCAAGGTAAATGTAATAATTAAATGAAGCCAGTATACTCTGAAACAGTAAAGAAAAAAAACAGTAATATTCTCAGTAATATGTCTTAAGACATCACTGCCCATGTTTGCTATATATAGTTAAGGATGGGAAGCCAAGAGCTACTAAATACCAACTACCTCTGTAAAACATTAGGCGCTTTAAAATCATTTCACTTAAAAAGCAGATGGTGATGAAAAAGTGGGTGCACAAGTTGAGGAGTGGAGGAAAGAGTGAGCTGGCTACCTTGTGTAGAGTGCTGCGATGGCCCAGGCTGATCAGGGTCATGCCCAGCTGCTTACATGCCCTGTACAGCTGGTCCTCTGCTTCCTCACTCAGAGCACTGCTCACTTCATCTAACACTGGCTCCAGCACCATGGAAATCAACAGCAGTGATCGGCATGACAACAGAGGCCACAGAAAGATTTGTTTCCATATTTCTGAAGGCCACATTACACTAGTTTTATTGGAAAAGTCAATTTTACATGTACTGAGTATTACTGACCTGCATATTTTGGTTGTAAGTAGAACAACCTAGCAAAACATAGTCTCTGCATCTCTCCTGGTGATAAAACATCATACCTGTGATAAGAGGAGAAAGAAATCTTTCAAAACTTGTAATTAATACATTTGCATTAAAAATATAAATTAACAGAGTGATCAGGCCACTGTAGCTCACCAGTTCCAGTTCACTTTCTCATCCAGCCCGCCTGTTCTCTTTAGCAGACTGGACTGGAACAGAGCAAAACAAACTTCAACTCATCACAACAGTTTTGTATATCTGCAAAACCATGGCAAAAACATTGAAACAGCATATTTATGACAAAGACAGAATCAAATGTAAATCTAGCACAAAAAATTAAAAATTTGTTTTTAAATCAAACTCCAGAAAATCAAGACCAATGATCTTACCACGCCAGCCAGTTCCAGGTATTGCAGAATTCTCTCATCATCAACAGAGCCTGTGGAACAACCAAACATTAGCCTAAACCTTCCAGTTTAGGTAGTCATATTAAAGAATATTCAAATAAAATTGCATAATACCTGCTGCTGGATATATGTCCTTCAAAGGGTAGATCACCTATAGATTCACCAACAGTTGCATCAGTAAGGTCTCCTATATAAACAACTGATTGCCTAGCTGTATTAATTCTCATAATTCATATTTATTATTTAATGTATTTAACTATTTCTGGAATTCCTCTTTAGTCTTCCTTTGTTGGATACAAAAAGTTGGAATCTTCTTAGTGAGTTTTGAATAGCATCCTAAGTTGGATGTTTTTTGGTGACTAGGGAGGAGCATCTAACCTGTTCACGGAGGGAACCATCAGTTAGATAAGGCTTCTGGGGTAGGAAGAGGACGCCTCTCGGCCCGAAACACGTGGTCATCTCAAAAGAACCTACAGTGATAAGGCAGTGTGTACTATGTTGTCTGTACTATGAAAATTGTGAAATTATAACAATTGTGATATGTATCACAATGTTTCACATAACATGTTAATAATGTTTAATTCTGTGATTGCATGTTGCAGTTAGGTGCCTAACGTGCTGTAAAATAGTCTCAGCTTGGCAAGAATGAGGAACGCTACAAGTATTGAAGCTCTCCACCTCCAGAGAAGTTAAGTATACCTCACCTTCTAAGGATACAACTGATTTGAACTCTGACATTTGTAAAGCTGCTTTGTGACATCTGTTGTAAAAAGCACTATATAAATTTGACTTGACTTGAATTGATCATAATTTTCTCATCTGTGGCAAAGTGGACACAATGGATTTAACAATACAGGAAATTAAGAAATATAAAATAAACCTGGTGTTAATTAATCTGTACTATAAAATCTTCCTGATATTGAGTTTCTAGTGCATCACCACTGCTGGTGAGATAAACTGTATCCACATGCTCCTTGGCTAATATTCTTCATTACCCTTTTGGTATATTTTTGGAAACCCTGCGTCAGGTATTCACAAAACCTGATGAACATCTATTTCAAGATAAAATTGTCTCAAGGGGACAGTATAACTGAGGGATACAAGCTGGACAGCTTTGCTCTTTAATAGCACTCTCCTTCCACCCTCTGCCTGATTTTTGTCCCTTTCTCTCACCGCCTGAAGGTTCCCACAGGTGGTTGAGGACCCTGAGGAGTGAGGTCTTCCCCGTGCCGGTGTTGCCCACCAGAAGCAGGTGGGTACCCTGGTAGATCCTGAGGCTCAGGTCTTTGACCAGCAGCTCATTTGAGACTGGAGACTTAAAGGACAGTCCATCCAGCACAAAGGCAGTGTCACTGCTCCCCATATCCCTGTGGCTATTACAAAGAAGGGGGAAGCCTTTATGGGGTCTTTAGAGACAAACGCTATTGTAGCATATTGCAGGCCCTGCAGACAAATGCACTCAGAAACACCTATACACACACACACACACACACACACCTGATTATTTCATACCTGTCAAAATCACTTGTATCCCTCAGTATAAGGTCATAATCACACTGTTTCCTGCCAATATCATTCATCACTTCCCTTAGTTCTCCAATCCTGTAACAAACCAAAACATTAAATATTTCACTTGAAGTGGATAACTATTCATCAAAGACTATGGTTATTCTTCTTTTTTGCTAAGTATAACCAGCAACAACTAAACAACATTAACTCCTATAAAGCTATTGCTACATTAGCCATCTTCACATTCAAAATGGAATCGGAGCAATATCCACCTATGAAAAGGTGGATGTGAAGCATACAAAGTCACATAACAGTTCTTTAGCTTATTTTATAGCACCCTTTATTACAGCTTAATGCATAATGAAATATTGAACAAATTGTTACTTTGTTATAAACATGTAAGTGTGTATAACTACATGCTTACAAGTAAACTGAAAAATGACCAGAGGTTAATATTAAAGATGAGGACATGGTTTGGGGTGTTTGGTTTTTTTTCTTTACTAAAGTAAAGTTTAAAGTCAGTGTAGAAATTTTACCTATGGTACACAGATGATGAGGAATCATCTGTGTACCATACACTGTCATCTCAAAGTCATATCTGTCAAATTATTTGTGTCATATTAAAGTGATGGTTACTGTAAATGTTTCACAAATGATTAATTACAAAAAATTATTACAAATAAGTTGTGGAATTCAGATGTTTTTACATACTTGTGATGTAAGTGGTATAATATTTAGAATAATATCATTTTTTTTATTCTGTAATTGGTAAATGTTAATTATATTGCTCCTTATGCTATAAGGGAACTGTGAAATAAAGTATTACTGCATCATCTTACTTACCTGTGTGTGTATCCTGCAATATCTGAGATGGTGGTGGAGAGGTCTATGAGTTGGGTGAAACAGTTAATCAGGTATATGCAGACAAAGGCATTCTGGGGGGGGGCAAACAAAGCAATAAGCATAAACATTTAAGTAAAAGAATTGAATGACAATCAGTTTGGTTTAAAACTATTTTTAAATGATTGCATTATTTTCTTTTCTTTCAGGCAGATGCATTTTATAGATGTAAAATTACACATTGCATCTTTTAGCAAGACCACTGCTGACTGCTTGAGTGGTAGACCAATTCTCAACACAGCAGTGACACTGACTGACAAATTATGTTAGCCATCCTCCAACTATGGTCTTCGTAGACCAACATAGTGTTTCTAATAAATAAACAAATGAATATTTAATAAAAAGTGGGTGATGACTGTAGTTTATTGAACTATTCCATAGAAATCAAGTAGATCAAAGCACTTGAATAATGGCTTATCTGAAAGGATGTTTTTTTGCACTGTGCTTTTGTGCTTCCAACACTATTCTGACCTTGCTGACTAGAGCACTGAGCTCGCCTGGGGTCATCCCGTCATACACGCCCACAAAGATGGGGATGGCTATGACAATATAGCTGAGGATGCTTCCCAGATAGTCGAAAATGTTCACTCCCACTGCAAGCCAAAAGAGGCAGAGTTAACCAAGAAAGCTTTGGAAAAAGGATTGAATGTAAGACACTTACACCACTGAGGGCAAACCCAAGCATACAGTGTGCAAGCACTGAAGCTATTACATAGTTAATAGCATAATAGCAACATAAGCATTATAGCTAGAGTAGTTAAACGTGTTCACCTCAGTTACATTTCAGAAGAGATAAAATCAGTGGTGTGGGACAGAGAACTGCAGTAGACATAATTCAAAAGGAGTGTGGAGGAGATGCCCATGACATCACACAGAATGACTGCACCAACTGACCAAAGTCAAACCAAAAGCATAGCACTCCAATCACATGGGCATTACATATTGAAATCAGAATTGTCCAACACACCGGCCTTACACATAGAAAACAGCACTCCAAACACAATGGCATTACATGAAGAAAACAGAGCACTCTTAACATACAGGTGTTAAACACAGAGAACAGAGTATTCCAACACATGGAGAACACATGCAGAAAGCAACACAATCCAAACACAGGGTCATTACATATAGAAAGCAGAATAATCCAAACACATAGGCATTACATACACAAAGCCGAGCACTCCAAACATACATGCGTTACACAGATGGCAGTAAAGCTATGTATATTAAGAGCTCTGGACTTACTATAGAGCCAGAGCTCTCTGTTCATCAGATTCTTCTGAGTGTGTAAGAGGTTGTGCAGTCTCCAATCTGTCCGCATGTGTTCCACCTTTCCTGCTCTAAACATCAAAAACAGGCTTTGTACCTAACTGCTATTAACTACTATCTGACGTTGAAAAAAAACAAAAACAAAACATATATATTGAATAATACAATTTGACAACTCTTTACATTACTTAGTCTATACAGTTGATATTTTTTATGTGGCAAGCCACATGTTCCAGTCTCAATAACCTGCATACACACACACACACACACACACACACACACACACACACACACATAAATACAGACAGAGAAAGAGAAAGAGAAAGAGAAAGAGAAAGAGAAAGAGAAAGAGAAAGAGAAAGAGAAAACACAAGGGCCTGTGATGGACCAGGACACACTGACCTGTAGAAGGCTACTGATTCTGCATTCATGCGAATCTGCATGTGCTTGAATCTGCAGACATACAAACCATACAAAGCAAGAGAAATCCATTATTGCCCCTGCTGGACAAACTGATTATGCCTCAACACAGACAATGCTTTATGAATGAATATATATCAATCAAGTTTTTTGCACTAGAAATTAAAGAGACAAAGAATGTGAGAATGGATTTGCCTGAATTCAGCCTCTGAGGATTGAAGTTTGCTCTAAATACTTTACTAATGCAACAAGATTATAGTACTAACTAATCCAAAATATATTTAAGTAATATAAAAACTGGGTTTTCCTTGAAAGATTCTTTGAACACAAGTGATGACTACCTGAAGTCTCCTTCCAGCTTTTCTTGTTCAATGAGAGTTGACACAATGGGCCCCATCAGGATCTTGTTGACAATGGTGCCAAGTACAAAGTAGCCAAAGATACTGAGGAGTCCAATCCAACCCGTGCTGGAGGTCCAGAGAGTGAACAGAACACACATTATGCTCTGAAAAAACCTATTGCTTTTCAGCCACTGCCCTAACTACATGCCAATGTAAAGAAACTGGAGCTCCTTTTCTAATGTACAGTGAGCTTCTTTTTTTTTTTTAGCAGTTTTTAAACATCCATGGAAAGTCATGGACAAGAAGACTGAGAATCTTTAGAAAATTCATGATATAAAGGTATTATATTCATTACCAAGTTTGCAATGACTGACATCGTTGTGAAGGTAGTGTTAAGGCAACTATTAAGGCACCTGTTATAGCACTGGTAGGTGTAGTAGGAGACAGTGAAGGGAGATATGATGATCCTACTTGTGATTGTGCTCAACTGCTTACACAGTCTCTCTGTATCCTGACTGATCCGCTGGTCTCTGTGTGACAGAAGTGTGTGCATGCGTACACACACAGACACACAAAAAACACACAAACGTTTGAATGCAGAAAGACCTACCAGACTCCTAATAGACTTACATGGCTGTGTCAAAGGCACATTACGGATTATCTATGTCCTTCCGGAGCACATTGACAGTATAGTAGACCCGTCCCCAGAAATAGTCTCTATGAAGGTCCTCTGTTAGAGATGTCCTCCAGCTCACATACAGGAGACTGCAGATATACTGCTCCACACTTTTTAGCTGAAAATATACATTTATAATTTAGCATCTGTGTGTGTGGTTGGGTGTGTTGTGGTTAGCTTTGCAACAACAGGAAAAAAAATTGCAATGACATTTTCATGGGTAAAACTAAGCTTAATTTTGGACCATTACATTATTTGATGCCTCTATGTATCATTAAGGAAGAATCTATCAGAAATCTTATAATGCTCAAATCAACTTTCCTTATCATTTATCATTTCATCTATTGTGAAAGTTGCCATGGTATTATCATGAGTTGATATACTATAATACAAATAGTAGTACAAAGGTTAAGTTAAAAATTAAAAGTATCAGACTAGATATTAGAAAAAACTAATTTATTTGACATTTAGGAGACAGCTCCTCAGAAATTCTTCTGAAATGTGATTGCGCAGTGAAACAACCAACTGACTCAAAGCCATTGCGTTGTTGATTGATCTCAGTTACTAATAATACACATTATATAATGTCCTCACTGATATGCAATTCAACAAAAATCTCACTCAGATATTTTTAATACATTATGGTAATATAATAACATCTAATCCCATGAATTTGTATTTCAAAAACACAGAGCCATAGAGTGACAAGCAGATGAACTCACAGCAGAGTTGAGCAGAATGAGCAGAACAGCAAACACTATAAGTTCTTGAAACTTGTTATGATTCTTCTCAGACAGGACACCATAGAACTGGCTTGGAATAAGCCCCACTTGATAGATCACCATCTGAACTAACATTTTCAATTAAGAGGTGCTGTAAACACAATAACTGACAGTACCTCAGTTTCTAAGTTTTAATATATGACATTACAATTTCACGTGAAATAGCTGCTAAAAAGAAATACATCAAGTAAATAAAAATATACTAAATTACCAACAAACCCAGATGGCGACTGATCATATAAAAATAAAACTCCACATAACATGAAGCAAGGATTTCTGATACAGTTCTATTTTAATATCACTTAAGAGAACACTTTTTCAGGTGACACTGGATTTTCACGTGTATGCTACCTCTCCATAAACTTCAGAAATAAGTTTTTAAACATCACATTTGTAGGGTGAAAAAAGTTTGTTTGTTTTTTTTACCTAAAAGAGTGACTCCAAGGAGGGTTCCAAACATTAGCACATTCTGACTGCACCAATCTGGGAAAAGAATTTTGAGAATTTTGTAGAGTCTTTGCAGAAACGTCCAGTCCAACTTTGGTCTGAAATTATATAAATTCAAATTCAAATGAGGAAACCACAGCGAACATCTTTATTAACGCTACATACATATAATATCTGCTGTTCTATGAAAGCTGAATGTGTATGTCGAACACTTTCAAGTATCACATATGTATTCAAAAGAAAGGATAACAGCTTAAATGATAATGGTTTATTCGCATCCCTTCATGGGTAGTGTCACAGCTAGCAGGCATTTACAGGCAGATGAATCGGCATAATTAGAATCTAATGTTACCTTTTCAGAGCGGAATTTTCCAGCGGCCGCATTGCATCGACTCGGAGGAAGTAATTAATTAAAGAACTTTTATACTGCGAGATGAATGGTCACACCAAAACTACAACAGAACTAGACGGTCACAAGCTATGAATACTTTTAGGTTAGGTAGTTAGCCAATGCGTTTTAAGTCTAAAGTCTGACATAGCATGTGACAACAGGCAAACAATTTCCCCCAAACACTCTCACTGATAAACGCATGTTCGACCATACATAAATTAGCATCGGCCCTCCCAGTGTGTTTCATCACCGGTAGTATTAATTATAAGGAATGTCATTTCAAAATGAAAAAAAAACAAAAAACAAAACAAACAAAACACCCAGCTAGACATGTTTTGCGAAACTGTTAGCCCAAGTTCTTTTACTGTGAAGCACTAAAGCGCTAAGAGCACTCTAAGGCTTTCTACTGCCCTCTGCTGGACTGGATACTAATGATGCGTATTATACAATTAGAGAATATACATATATACTATATACATATATACTATATATAAAATAAATTACAGTATATATGACCAAGTGGCAGGAACCATATATATAACCATATAAGGAACTTATTCTTATTCCAGGAATATGAGCTGGTCACCTGCAAATTTATATGGGAGGAGTATATATGTCTGAGATGTCTGAAATGTCCTGTTTCCCTGGAAATGTGTACTTCACTACAATTTTGAATATCTCTGTATCTCTCTGTCTCTGTCTCTGTCTCTCTCTCTCTCTCTCTCTCTCTCTCTCTCTCTCTCTCTCTCTCTCTCTCTCTCTCTCTCTATATATATATATATATATATATATATATACACACACACACACACACACACACACACACACACACACAATATTTTACATATGTATACATCAGACCTCACTGTATAAATCAAATGTATATATCAGGTGTATATGTCAGATGTTCTGACCTCACTGTATGTATCAGATGTATATATCAGACATGCAGACCTCTGCTTCAGGTTGAAAAGATGGAACTGGCTATTAAGGAGGCAATAACAATCCAGAATTTTTATTTTTTGTTGTCTAAAATGTAAATAACATAACAGGATTTGATAATAAATCCTATGGGCACAAAAATATTCCACTGAAAGCAATTATTTACAAGAATGACAATTAATATATATTGTGTACTTTACCTGATTAAATTGGACAACCAGTAACAGTGCTGCATTGGAATCTTATTACAAATTGAAATTTAACATTTCACCAAAAGACTAAATTTATCAATTTAATTTTAACTAATGTTAGCTAGTAAACAAATTATTAACCACAATTTTTCTGACATATATGAGGAAAATTAAATTGGTCTTAGAAATAGGCACTGTTAAACATTAACAGGTAATCAGAAAGAAAGCAAATGTACCCACCATAAAATATAATAATAACATAAGGGTCTTTGTTCAGGCCATGCATATACATCACATGGCTCAGTAAACAATATTTTGATTGTTCATTCAATTTAATCCTCATAACTTGTTTGTATGATACTAGGAGGATCTTTATTTTGACTGCTTCATCCCTCTCCTCTGTACAAACGGTGTACCATATACTGTATGGCTACAATATTTAACAAGCAGGAGTGTAGTAAACAGTATTCTATTCTACAGTGTACACAGAATCATGGTTTTGTTTTGAATTAAACACAATCCTTTGTCGATTCTTTCCAGCACATAAACACATTTCAATCAAACATTGCATCACCTCTGAATAATGTTTTCCACAAAATTACAAATGGGAAAGTACAAATGGGACCTCTATAAGTTCAGTTAAAGAGTATGCGTGCTATATCAAGTTAAGCCAAAACATTTACAATAAAAAATGATCAAAGTGAACATTTGAATGTCAACACAGATGAGCATCAAATACATAAAATCGAATAGTAGTTCTTTTTAAAACTTTAAAAGTATTAAAGAAAGAAAGTGCTCTTGTCAGACCTGTAAAAAAATAATTTGTACACCTCCTATCGGACCAGGGGCATTCCTCATAGACAGTCTCCTGCACCATTTTGTTTAGTGATGGATTTTTCATCCATCCTAAGGGCTTTTTTGATCTATGAATTTTTCCCCCATGTTCTGTCATTTGTTAAATGGCAGGCAGGCAGGCAGTATGACTGTAGCACATGCAGGTCCTGCTAAAGGTTCTGCCACCTCTCCCTCCAGTTCAGTCCATGTGCCTTTCTCTGGGCTATAGCAGATAGTGGATGACTTATATGCACCCTGCAAAAAAGGCTTCAGTCAGTTGACCAGGCATAAAACCATTTAAAAACAGTATACTAGAACATTAAGCTATTATAGTAATTTACTCATTTCATAACCTGTTCTACAAACACAGCGAAGCATTTTTCTGAAAACCTTTATTTGAAAGAGAAGGGGAGTTACTCACCATGCTCCAACTATAGCCTCCAACGAGGAAAATGCTGTCATCCAGAACAGCACAGCCAGGTCCGCTGCGCCCCTCTAGGATGGGTGTCTGGAGAATGTTCCACTGATCTGCTTTAGGGTCATAGCACTCCACCAACATCACATCCAGATGTGAGAATCCTACCAAGAGGACACAATATATAAATACATACATATATACATACATACATACACACACACACACACACACACACACACACACACACACACATATATACATATATACATATATATATATATATATATATATATATATATATTCATACATACATACATACATACATACATACATACATACATATATATATATATATATATATATATATACTTCCAGTGGCTGGGGGAGAGACGAGACATAGTTACAGTTTGTGTTTATATATATATATATATATATATATATATATATATAAACAAATTCATGAATTACATTTTAGGGATATGTTGACCATAAATCCCCTTGAATCACAAGATCAAATGAAAGATTTTATGAAACTCCTAAATACAGTCTTGTTGTTTTGCATAGGTGAGATTAGGGTTTCAAGAGACTTGCTTTGGACCTGGGCAACATGGAGCAATCTGATAAGTACATTTTTCTGTCGCCTACAATGACTTTAGATGACTTTGAGAGTTTTACCTTTTAAGTGATTTCCACCAATAGCATAGAGGCGATCATTCATAACAGCTAGGGCATGTATGGCCCGTTTAGTGTTCATGTCTTGTTTCCTGGCCCATACGTCCATCACTGGGTCATAGCAATATAGCCAGGACACATATTCTCCATTGTGGACTCCACCTATTCCATTACATACACAATATAACATCAGTAATTCTGGAATGGTTCCTGTTGGCTTTTTGTAAAATCGCATTTGGATTTGAATATTCACATACTATATCAATTAGGCATGCTTCTCTTATTCTAGTAAAACAGAATATATACTAATAAATTAACCAGGAAATATTTATCATGTAAATTCAACTTAAAAGTAAACTAAAACATTAGGAAGAATTCAGCAAGAGCCAGCAGAGGATGGTCCCACCTGAGATGTAAATCTTTCCGTTATGGACAGCACCAGCATGTGCTGCCAGTGGCTGGGGAAGAGACGAGACATAGTTCCACTCATTACTCTCCAGGTTATAGGCCTCCACGCTGGACAAGTAGCCTGACTCGTTCCTCCCACCTATCACATACAGGTGTTTGTCTAGGCAACAGGCAAAGAAACTTGCCCTCCTGAAGAAGAAACAGTTGGACAGGTCTTATGGTTTTGCTTTGGGAGAGGATATTTGATTTGAATCAGGTCATTTTAGCACAACATCATACCTCTCCTGCATTGGAGGCAGTTGTATCCAGCTGTTGAATCTTGGGTCATAGCGACTGACAAAATTAGTGCTGTGTTTGCCTGCACAGGATGAACCAGAATAATAAGCATCATAAACTCTATTCACAAATTTATGCATTAAATAAATGACACTTGATTGGTTAATTGGTAATCATTTTACCATTCGGATTCCACTGGTCCTCTCCACCTATTAGCAGAAGGAAGTTCTCCACTTCTACTACACAGTGGTGTGCACTGTTATAAGGCATTACTGTAAAACAAAAATATATAACCTGTTATTTATATATATATATATATATTACACTTGTAAAGATAGAGCAGGCTAATTAAGAGCATACAATATTATTCAAATAAGTTGTATAGGTTTTATTTATGTAGTAGAGTTCTTTCCACACTAAAGTGCATAACAGCACTATTAAGAAAATTATAATAACAAAAACACACTATATTTTCAGCTGAGCAGAGGTACAGAACAAAGCAATGCTGGAGATGCTATCGGAGGCCATTGCAGCCCATTATCTGGGGTCCATTACACTGAATGACGTGGCCCCGACAGAGGATAACCTGAGGACTCACATATGGTCCACTGCCAGGGAACGTGCATTCACATGCAGTGATGAAAGGTCTAAGAAGTTAAGAGAGGTAAGACGGTGACAGTGCATGCAACATTTTTTGAAAGTAGTGACAGGTTTGTGTTTAATGTGGGATGAAACAGGCAGTCAGTCTAACTGATGGATGTGTGTGCTCTGTGGTGTTTTTCAATGGATTAGTATGTGGGAAACCTAGCAGTTGCTTTGAAGTTTATTTAACGATAAAACATTCATCCGTACTTTTCACAGATAGATGCATGATGCTAACGAGAGGATAGCAGCTGTGGTGGATTTGGAACTAGCACAAATCTGTGTTTGGAGTTTTGTTTTGTTTTGTTTTTTGCACAGCTCTAAAGCCTGAGAGCATGGTGGTTAGTTTAAGGGAGTGCATGTCTGTCTTAAAGAGAAGGCCAAAGATGATTCTGGGTAAACCTCCTTAGAGAGTGCTTAGGAATTTGCACCAACAGATGTAAAGGGAATCTGCCAGAGACATTAGAGGCAAACCTAGGGAAGTGTGAATAATACTAATAGTACATGACTAGCAGTCCCTTGACATAGAGTAGTAACCCAATTTCTATAGTAGAAGCAGCACAAGCAATAAGTCTTAAACTCAATTATAAAATATAAAGGAGAAGATTAAGAAAGATGCATAGTGAAGACAGAAACAGACATGACTGCAAAACTAGGACAATACTCTAATACTGTACACCAATAATGCCCTAATACACTGATGATACTGTAATACAATAATACTGTGAACTTTCCTGTATCACAATACAATGCACTGCACAAAAGTATTCAACTGTCATGAGGTTACAGCCACCATCAAGGATTGTGTTACAGTAAATCAAAGTTAAAATATCCACACACAGATAGATAGATAGATAGATAGATAGATAGATAGATAGATAGATAGATAGATAGATAGATAGATAGATAGATAGATAGATAGATCCCTGACATTCTATATATTTACAGTACTACTCTACTGTATATTTGCATATTCCACCTCCACCTTCTTTGACTTTGTCTTTCTGCTGCTAAAGTGACCCCCTGTTGGAATAGAGAGAAATGGTCTTGGGGTAGCAGTCATAATGAACACGATCATGTTCACTCAATAAATCTCTGGCCCATGCCTCTGCCGTGTAAATCAGTCGTACGTTAAGAACCACCTGTCTGTCTCTATCAGTCATTTCCAGTGTCACCCCTCTGCTGGCTGATGGATCACAGTTGCTGTAAAATTAGACAGCCTTGAATCTCACTCCATTCCCATTGGCCAATTCCACAAAATCGAACGTGAGTCTGCGACTGATACGTCAAAGCTCAGCTACAAAGGAAAGCCTGTGAGTGCTGGATAATGCCACTGCATCTTCTAGAGGTCAAGATGGCGAGCTTCACTCACTCAGATTCAGTGTGACACAGACACTCCTGCCTTCAACACACTAGCTTCTTGAGTAAGACTGGAAATATGAGATGGGATGACTGAGCATGCTACTGAGCATATTGTAATAGTGCTCGAGAAGGTGAGATCCGGCCAAGCGAAAGGTTCCCTGCTTTAGATAGGAATCCCTGTGCTGTTTGGAAATATGTAAACTTCCAATCCCAGGTTATGTGTGAGCAAGTCAGGGTCTGACAGTAAGTTTAGATGCAGCAAGTATATATTCTTTAAAAACCTGTAGCCAGTGTATAACTTTTAAACCCTTAATTATGTGCCAACAATTGAGTCATGGCATTTAGTTTCCTAAAACTGTTCAATCCTTGATGAGATTAGGAATGAGACGCCATTTCCAGTTTTATCCTTTGGGCTGATTTTAGGTTTAATTGATGTATTAAACCTAAAGCAAAGCTGTCTTTGTATTAAATGCAAAGGAGATTTCCTTTGCATTTAAAACAAAGACAATTTTGCTTTAACAATAAATATATTGCTAATACTCATCATTTATCCTAGTCCCTAAATATGTAACCTATTAGTTACCTAGAACAGTATGGCTAATTTGTAACAGAAAACCAAAAATCATCACAACGTGGAAATGACTGCTCAGGTAACCTCTGTTCTTTTTGTGGTAGCCAGCAGTTTGAGCACACTAGATGGCACTCATTCCATTATGTAAAAGAAAGATTTTGATGCCATCGCATTTGTCGCAAATGGTGCTGATGGAGATCTTAATCAAACGTGTCCCCCCTTTTGGGTTGTGGCTCATTGAAAAGTTCTGATTGAATGTTAATATCCCACACACCCAGAAGACCTCAGCAAGCTGCTGATGTGTTAGGGGGATGATGGCATAGTTTGGGTACTCCGATCAGCCATGGGCCATTTGAGACTCAAAGCTCGTAGATGAAACAAAGGACCCTGTGACCTCCTGAGTCTAACCTATACTGAAGCAGCTGTAATTCAATAATAAATGTCTGTACATACTAGCAATGAGTTGATGCCCCCTGTTGTGAATTTTGCCCATGGGTAACACTTTATATATATATATATATATATATATATATATATATATATATATATATATATATATATATATATATATATATATATATATATATATATATATATGAATGTTACATATATTTATGATGCCCTTCGTTCTGCCCTTCGTTTAAAGAATACTTTAAAGCAGATAATTACTAACTAAAAAGCTTATACAAAAAATTACCTGAACAATGCATTTGTTTAGATTTCCAGATAGATGTGCAACAGAACACAAAGAACAAAGGTGAATTTCAATTATTATAGCAGTCAATAAGCAAACTGTATCTAGTGAGTCAGCAAGAGATCACTATAACAAAACTATTAAGGAGTCATTTTTAATGCACACATTGAATGTGATGCCGTGAAATATGTTTTGAAAGACTTGGCAATAGCATCTGAAACAATCTGAAATAACAATACCAACAACAATTCTGACTATGTAATACTTGTATGCCTGTTGAATGTAGTCTATTGTAGCTGTTATGTGAACTGGAAATATATTATGTGAATCTGTGAACTGGAAACAAGAATTATATTATGAAGATCACTATGTATTCTTTTAAAAGTTTAGTATGTTACCTTTGACAGAGTTGTTGGCATGTCAGCTTTCTGTTTAAAAGCACATTATAAATTACATTTCTATCAAACAAATAAAGTATGTTTTGGTCTAACCACAACAATAAATTCCTTGCTTTCAGCGTTTCACAAAACAAAATATCAAAGGTTAATAAAACACTACAATAAGAATATGTGATTAATCTGTGAGTGATGATCTGATGATAAGATCTGATTGTGTTCTTATATTAAAATGAATCTTACTAGCAGATTTCTGCAAAAGAAAAAAAGCGGGGGATTCAAGACTTAGAGCTCCTCAATGGTGAGAAGACTGTCATGCTCTGATTAAAAAGTTACCTTAAAAGTGATAGTGATACATCATTACCTCAAGCATCTAAGGAGCAAGAATTTTTACTGCAGAATACATCTGCGGTAAGACATAACTGCAAGTAGCCAACATCCTTCTGGAAGAAGAACAGCACTTGCATTTATGGTGGAAGATTAGGGCACTCACGTGTAAGGATCTTCCATGTTTTCTTTTCATCGTCGTAGTACTGCACTAGATTACTGGGGAGGCGGTCAGGTCCTGGGGGCAGACCTCCAACCAGGAGAAGCATTTTTTTATTGGAACGAATCCTGGAATTTTGGAAGACAGAAGCAGATGGGATGTAAGAACTTGTTAAAATAATTCCTTTTCCAAGCTCTACCAAACATGAACCTATTCTGCTACAGTTTTCCGGTTATAATACACCTGATAGAATAGCAGAGTTAGAATGGTTTATAGAGGGTTAAAAATCTACAACATTTTACAGTTTTTTTTAATTTTCCCTCAACCTTAACCTACACCATCTTCCTGGTTCTAATCATAAACCTACTACATTTAATTTTATCAAATTATTTCACTAGAAAGTACACATGTACACCATTTATTAGTGATGTCTTTAACATATCCCCATGCCTGCAATAAAAATACAAACCAAAAAAACACTGCCATGACTAATTATAGAAATGACTTAACCTTATGATTTTAAATGACAATGAACTACATAATGTATCCATTTAAAGCTACGTTAAAACAATGTATCTGTTCAATAATTTCATATTTTTCTGTAATAGATATATAATGTTTACAAATCCTATATAGAATACTGATCAGTAATTTCAATATTAAATGTCTTTTCTAAAATCTATTTAAAATAATAAAAAATTATACAGACATACCATTGTTCATCAGACAAAACATATTAGATAGGTTGTAAGTGCTACGCACAGGTTGGGAGTTCTGAGTCTGCTTCTGTCAGCTTGTCTTGAAGTACTCTAACTACTCTAACTAACTAAACTCTAACTAAACTTAAAAAAGCACTTCCAACTCTGCTTGCATAATGTGAACTGTATGTGTAATTGGTGGTATTAACATCAGTGGTATTAACATCAGCCTCCAGGCCTAGACACAATTGACAACTCAGAAGTTCAAATCTCTATCAACTCCTCCAGACTGCAGACCCACACAGTGGCCTGATGACTGGAGCTAATCAATGGTGGGATGTACAGAAGTGTGGCTTTATGACAGAAAACAAGATAGGTTGTGTAATTTACAGAGCAAAAGAAACATGATACACAATAGTTTGTTTAAGACTAGTTTGTAAAAGAATGTAAGAATGTAATGTCAGTTTTTCTGCCAACAGTAAACTATCAGTCCATGTAAATGTTTGCATAGAAGCTGAGTAAACTAGAAAAAGCTAGTGTAAACAATTACTATGTGTCTTTGATGAATAAAGTAAACATTTTTCATAGTTAAATAGTAAAAATAAATATGTTTCTGAGAGTAACTGAATGAAGCAGAAGGAAATAGGGCATTTTTGCATGCCTTTCTATTATTCTTTCACATGTTCTGTCAACTGTCCTTTTTTCTTTCTCGGTGAGAAATTCCTTGCAGTTTTCTCTATACCTTGCATGCATGAATAACACTACTGCAGGTACTTCTAAACAAGTATAATATGTATAATACTCATTTAGTATGAACAAGTATAATATACTATATTAAACTGTATGTGATAATTTCCTAAGAATCATTATATTCATACTTCTCTCTGGCACCAAAATGTAATGACAACACAATCACCCTTTTTATCAAATAACAAATACATCAGACAGGGGAATGAGACATAGCATAACAAAGCAATACAGTTTGTGTTTGTAAGAAGGTTCAAGGAAAACATCATCACAAGTAATTAACAGAACATAGAACTCCATGTGGCTATTCTCTCCACCCTCAGATACAGTTGTCATGTAAATGCTATATCACAAAGTATCATCACTAATCACTAATCACTATCACAAAGTGTATCACAGAGTAACATCACTAATGTCAGTTTTACACAGGTGATTTTACTTCTTTATCATAGGGTCAGGTTTTTTTTTTTCATGAGATATGAACGCCGTTTATTATAAAGACAGAGCTATTGAAAAACAGAATTAAGTTTATGATTGCACCATCATGAGGAGACCAATGTCAAGAGAACAACAAAATGTAAATGCAGTCTCTGTTCCTCTTTTTTATAATATATGGAACAAAAACTCTACTGCACTTGTAGACACTATGGTATATTTGACAAATAGTACAGAGGTAGACATGTATACTTGAAATATTTGATATATTTTGCTGAGGTTACTACTATGACAACAGAATTCAGACAACATATTCTCAACAGTGCATCAATAAATACAGATTATAAATTAAACATATGATATGAGTATGGGCATGTGCTTACCTGCTGGCCATGGTCTGTCTGCAGTGCTGTCGAAAGGGCATCAGGTGGTAGTTCATGGCATCCAGCAGGAGCTTCTGGCACACAGGGTCACTCCTCATGAAGTCCACTGACTGCACCCTCTCCACTAGCTCTGGAGCAGGGATGAGGGCAAAGCGCAGGCGTTTCATCAGATCCGGGGCATAGTGCATGCGCGTCTCCCGGTCATGCTCCAGCCACAGCACAGACATCTGGAAGAGCGCCAGCTCGGATTCTACAGGAGGCGGCAGGGCGTCTAGCATGGCGCACATCTCCTCAAAGTTGAGCAGAAGTACATCCTCCACTAGGTACTTGTTTGCGAGCTTCTTGGTCTCGTCCAGCCCATGCAGGGCAGCAATCTTGCAGATCTGCTTGTAGTTCTGCACGGAAATCTGGTCGTTGAGGAACTGCACACTGAGCTTGGTGATCTGTGGGATGTTGAGGATCTTGCTGACAGAGAGCACCTCCTCCACCGTATCCAGTGAAAGGGTCACATTGGCAGTGTACAGATACTCAAGCACCAGCCGCAGCCCGATGGAGGAGCAGCCCTGCAATACTAGGTTGTTAATGGATCGCGGGCTGGGCAGGAGCTTGTCATCCGGGGACGAGGAGGGGGTGCCGCTGCTGCCTTGGTCCTTCCCAACAAGCCCCTCGTTGCTCAGCATGTGTGTGGAGAAGAGAGACCTGAAGTACTGCGAGCAGGAAGCAAGCACTGCTTTGTGGCAGTGGAACTGCTGTCCCTGAGCAGTGAGAGTCACATCGCAGAACAGCTGCTTCCTCCACAGTAGGTTCAGCCCATGCAGCAGCGTATCGCTGTGTGTCGGGTCAAACGTGGAGGTTCGGTCACCCGATCTGGACATGACTTTGAAGCTGCTTACACCTCCTACAAGTAAACAATGCCGGAGCCATTGATCCACTATATTCTCCAAGTCTCAGTTTCTGAATAAAAATAACAGCGTTGCTTCTCTTTTGTTAAGCTGTTGCTGGACTTTAGTTTTAATGACTGCAATGCTTACAGTAGCCCATGCAGCGCTATATTCCATTACAATGAGACTGGGGTTTGGTAAATAGCATATTAGGTGGCTGCGATAACGTGCACTTGAAGGATAAAACAACATTAAAGTCCAGTTATGTGCTATCCGTTTTGTTCTTTTATTCAGTCATTCGTGACTAGACCATCTCAAATGGATGCTGCGGACTGAAGCGCATTATCAAAACAAACTAACGATATAGCTTAACCTACTGCAGCGGTTGGCTCGATAACACAACTTAAGTTGGCACTAAGGGAAGCAAGCTCACGAAATCGGCTAGTAATAACATTCAGGTAGCTATCCGAGCACGCCGTGTTCTTATCTTGACACACATCCCACAACAGAGGCATTTACACATTCAAGATATGTACGCAGACTGATACAAAAGCAATTAGTTTGTATCCGGCAACCATCATAAATGCGCGGTTGCGCCTCTCCGTCGGCAAGCTGAGTTTCAAGAAAATAAGCAGTAATGTAATCCCGCTATTCAACGCACACCGGAACGCTGTCGTGTCGATATGTTTGTGCGAGGACAAACATATCACACAATCGACGATCTATCGGTAAACTTGACACCAGCTTGGTATAGCCTACCTTCTACCACTTTCGCTGTCGCCACATTCTCCCAAGCGCCTGTCAGAGCTAAATGATGTTAGTAGCAGCTTGAGAACACAAGCCAAACTTACCTGACTTAAGAAAAAAGAAAGTAGCTTCGGGTCCTTAATATTCTCACCGGACTTTCCTTTGTTCCCCTTTAAATAATCCTTTCCTTTTTAAAGTCTATAGTCGATGCTCGAAAATAATCATTGATTCCAACTCATATAGTCTATTTCACGTTATTTGTTGTCGCTGATCATTTGTTCTTCTGAATTAACAAGAAGTGTGTGAGTCTGAGAGGGAGCTGTGCTTTCTGCAAGAGAAGAAGAAGAAGAAATATACGTGTGACAAATTATGCTACCAAGAAACAACACATCATTATCCTTGGGCCTGGGGCTCAGTGAGTCGTAACGAGAGTAATAGGAAATCCACGGTTGGGGAGAGAAACGGTCGTGCATGGCCGGTGGAGAGAGACCATGCAGGGGTATGGATGCTGGAGAGACTGGCAAAATTATGGCTCAAGGCTATTGTAAAAACTGTCGAGCGTAAATGACTGCGATTTCAAACATCTATGGAAAAAAGAAAAGAAAAAAAGGGAGAGAAAAGCGAATCTTTCCCTTGCTGTTATAGAGAGAACCGTCAAGTTTTAGTGCGCATTGCTAATTAGTCAATTTCTCTGTGCCTTCACAGCCCGACGACTTCGCTGCTGAGCTGAAACTGCTAATTTCTGGGACCAGCCTTTTTTTGGCTGAGAACGGGATGGATGAATGGCTTGTCTCGCACAAATGACAAAAAGCCCCTGCCTTAATCTCCATCGCCAAAATAACCCCCATCTTATTCTCTTTTTGTTAGTCCTTCAAAGAAGATACTTTAAGCAAACTTTAGTCCTACATCAGCATCAAAGAAAAAATAAAATACAAAAACCAAAGAAATCTTTATTGAAATAGTCAAAATTATTGCAATCTGTATCTGTCATGTTTTATGCATAGTTGGAAACTTGCAACATGATTTATTTCAAATCTAGCTAGCATCCATGAGCACTAATCAACGTTTTGAAAAAATGTTACTTTCCACCCACAAATTACTATAAACTCCATATAAACGGATTATCGTTACTACTACTATCGTTACTATGTTATTACACATACTAATGATACAGCTTATATCCATAGATCAGTGTATTTTGTAAACAGAAGTTATTAATAAATCCATAGGGGTATGGTATTGTAACTATTGCCCTAAATAAATGTATCATATTATGAAAAAGCCTAATAAATATCTTATAGCCATATAATTACGATAAGATATTGAATCAAATGAACATGAACAAGCCAGGTAAAACTTTCACAGGTCATAAAGATAGAAGGATTGTAGAATGCAAAAAAAATATGACCAATACACTCTGTGGAAAGGCAACAGATAGATAGATAGATAGATAGATAGATAGATAGATAGATAGATAGATAGATAGATAGATAGATAGATAGATAGATAGATAGATAGATAGATAGATAGATAGATAGATAGATACATGACCTTAGGATAAGTATGTGCATGCTGCCCCTATATACAATTTAAGTGTATTGTTATTGTTGTTTTAATAAATAAAAGGGAAAGAATCCATTTCCTTATTCCAAGTTACAAAGTCACATGATCATTGACCACTGATACTAGTACAGATATGACATGTCTGGAACATAGTCTAAATTCCTCTAGAATTATTCACATTAAAGTTTCCATTTGAACAGTATCCATAACATATGAGTAGTTTATATATGACACATGCTTAGACATATTCACATATGCATTTTACACATGATTTAAAATAATCAGTATAAGAAATAGCTTTAATTACTAAAGCATCAGCTGATATAATAGTTTATAACTATTATAAGAAAAATTTAACAGACAAACCAGGAATCATTTTTATAATATATAGCATGTTTGAATTAACATTTGGCTAAGTGTTAATTGGTATTTCCCATATAAACATCCAATAAGTTTTACTTTAATGATAATAATAACAATAATACAAACAATTTCTTCAATTTTTACTGGGCTATAAGTGAAATTATTTAGCAATCTCCAACACTTTTAAATCTAAACTATATCTATAAATATAAACAGAAATTTCCAAATAATTAGAAAGGGAGATAATAATTAGTTTAACATAAAAACATAAAATACATTTAAAACTTTACTTAAGATGTATAAAATACCTTGTAAAGTATTAAATACCAATTCCCTCCCACCCTTAGTATAGTATCTGAACTCTTTACTAAAGGAAATCACCAGGCTAAATTGATATGATATCAGCCAATTCTCCGTTGACTTGTTAGAATGCGCAAGATGGCCGTCTCAGACTCTTTAAGCCCTATCTAGCGTCTCTGTTCTCCTGAGGCCTGTGGCTTGAGATGGTAGGGCATTCTGGGCGTGCCGTGTTACAGAGGGGCGTACAGCGAGCCTTAGCATGGTAAAGCCAAGTCTGTGGACTTAATTAGACCCTCAGAGACCGCGAATCACGGAGAGCATTTACAACTCTCTCTGCCCAACTGTTAAACCACCTCCTATTTATCGCTCACATTAAATATGTGCTGCTCGTGAGTGGACTACTGGCCACATGTCAGTGAATTACACCTGTGGTTCTTGCATCCTGTGTGTGTGTGTGTGTGTGTGTGTGTTCGCAGGTGTGAATTTCAAGCAATCAGACAAACATGTCCAATCAGGTAGACCTCTGACCTTTACCCAACAATGAAATTACCCAATCAAGATTTGAAAGCATGACCACTTTTGGTTGGCGTGAACAGTAAATAAGCTTAAATGCCTCATACCTGATATGTGAATGCTGTGAATTTTTTCTTTAAATCCTGCTTCATGACAGAACATAAGAAATGACCTTTAGTACAAATCAACTGGTTTTGTACCAATCCACATAGGTAAAGAACATTAACATTACTAAGCTTTTTATATAGTAATACATATTTCTATGCAATCTGACTCCTTTCTATTCACACATATGAAACTATATTTCTTCTACACCTTTGATAACATTTATATGTTTGCTGTAAAGAATTTCAAGAAAAAGAGATGCATAAAACAAAAAATAAAACAAGCAGTCGAGGAAGAGCAGAGAGAGAGAGAGAGAGAGAGAGAGAGAGAGAGAGGCACATACAAGTAGTGAAAGTTACTAGCAGAAACTCCTCCAGGTACATTTCCTTTGGCTGGCTGCAAAGGGGAGAGTATGCTAAGATAGAAAGTATTATTTTCCTAAATGGAAGGTGTCAGATGGTCACGCTGGGGTGATCGGCTGTTCAAGATCACCGCTTCCCATCTGCAATTTGTGACGTGTGAAAGATTCAGCCCAAATGTGCTCACAAACTGGAAATCCGCAGCACTTTTTCTTATCGCCGGCAAGCAAGATAACCAGCTGCTTTACAGATCAGGGGACATATCATATTAATATCATGGAGTGCTGTGATATCATCTTGTTTGTAAAAATATTTTTGTTAACTAAGGGTGGTGGGAAGGCAACCTAGAAAGTAGGCATTTTAGGGTAGATATAGCAATTGGTAAAAGTGTGCTTTTTTTCCATCAATACCAAAATTAACCTATATTACATGTTTATGGTATTTTGGTTAATTGTAGGTGCTTGAGCATATGTCCTTCTATGCCTTCGAACATAAAAGGATTCAATGAACTGAAACTCTTTGAAATCAAACTCCTTTATGTCTCTTTCTGCAACTTCTCATATACATACCTTCCTATTACTGTGGAACTGCAATTATTGTTTAAGGGTGGCCCCTGTTCTTTTGACTGTAAAATTCCTCTTTTAGTGTACAGGCTACATGTATTCAATGAGAATAGTCAGTGTTTAACACTGTATTTGAAATTTTATACATCACTGACTTCTATGTACACAGTAACATGCAGGACTGTATGAAGCAATTCTAGTTTACATATAAAAGGCTTATTATCTACAGGGTTTTAACCAGTTACAGTTATGTGAAACATGCCTGTTAGTAGGGCTCCTCTTATACTTTTATTTTTCCACATGCTTTTACTTACATAACAGTGTTCTCTTACTGTGTGTAGTTTGGGATGTGTGTGAGTGCAAGGGGTATCAGACACTGTGATGAACACCCTGAGAACATACTGGCCACTGGGGTGTAGATTTGGTGTAGAAACATTGATGGGCTGCTTCTCACCCACATATGGGGTTCTAATGGGCGAGTTCTCGACCAGGTGGGCCCAGGCGTTTGGAGACCAGGAGATGATCATTCATGACAAAGAAAACACAGCAGAGAGAGAGAGAGAGAGAGAGAGAGAGAGAGAGAGAGAGAGAGAGAGAGAGAGAGAGAGAGAGAGTAAGAGGGAGAGAAGTGGTGAGGTAGTGAGGTGTACCTGAGAGAGGAGCTGGGCAGCCAGGGCAGAGACATGATGGGCACTGGAGGGACAATGGCATGTCTGTGTGCCTGTGTGCGTACGTGCACGTATGTGTGGGAGTGTGTGCGTTGCTAGCGGGTAGCCACCCTCAGGGCTGGAAGCGGCGGCGGAGCCGTGTGCGACGGAGCGGCCGCGAGCTCAGTGGCGCGATCACCTGGGGAAGGTAAAGGCGGCGGAGCAGAGCTGATGCTTATTTCTGGGGAGAACTGGGAGATTTTATTAGTCAAACTGGCACCCAAACGCTGCTCACAGGGACACACCATAGAAACAAAACCAGCCGTGTGGGTTTCCAAAGTACGACATTCCAAAATGTTCCTTAAATGCATACCCAACAGTTCTAGGATATGATTAGGTAATAATTTCAGATTTAAGTTATGTCCTTCATAATTTTTTGTTGTCATATGAAATTTTGCTAAGATTCCTTAGTTAGGCATACACACACATACACACACACACACACACACACACACACACACACACACACGCACGCACGCGCGCGCACGCACGCACACACACACAACAGTAGTGGCATTGCTTCATTTGGCTCAGCCCCTCTGTTTTGGGACTCATTTACAAGCATTCATTTCATACAAAAAGCTAACGTTCACAGACATTAAGCCTTTAATTTCACTTCCCTTCTTTTGTGTGACATCAGCTTTACCCATTTTAAATGTTCTCTGTGTCTAATATGGTCAGCACCACCCAATTACTCCCTCCAGTCAGCAGTGAAACAAACAGGGACCAAGCAGAGCATTTTGCATTATCTGCACTCCTTGGATAGTCTGACAATAATAACTGTAACACAACATCAAGCCGTGGCTGCCAAGCTCAGCTCATGCAGTTTCACTTTAGAAATGAACTTTTACTTAGAGATGAAATGGTCGAAATAGGCCCTACCTAATGCACTGTGGGAAAAAGAAGGTCGGGTCCCCAAGCTCAGCCTGTAGCACTGGAGCACTGGTTCACCTAAAAAACTCATGGGATCTAGGATTATTATCATGGTAATATTTCCAAACATTTACCATGCAACAGCGTATTAGATTTAGTGAGTAGCAATGCTAAAACTACAGACGGGGACTAACAGCCCATTACACATTCCAGCATAATATGCTATTTTGAAATGGTAACGACGTGGTTAAGTGGTCTAAATTGAAAGTCTTTGTTTTCTTCTATCCCTCAAGCCTGCACTGCTTTGAGAATCACTTTCTTTCCCTCCTTCTCCCTGTGCTACAGTAGCCGATGATTTGGCACCAAACCCTTCAAGATGTCCCCAGCAGGATCGTGCATCGCTGGCCACGTAGTAGAGTGTGTGGTTTCTTTTAAACAGCTGTAATTTGTATTTCCAATCACCGTGCTGATTTCTGCTCATTATATCGCTGTTTCACACCGGTAAGTGAGCAAAAGTTTGGATTGATTGACTCTAATTAAGTAAAAAACGTTCCGAGCCACGGGTTTATTACCATGCTAGCTAGCCACAAATGTCAGAGACTTTCACAAATTATTATTCTGTTAAGATGAATGTGTGGGAGAGCAGGGGAGTGTGGAGACAAAAGGAACATACATTATTTTTCTGATGAATTTGTTTGCCACTTCCCCCTCCTTTTGTCATTTTTTTCCAGATATTTTCCCTTAAATGAGCACCCAATCTCATCAGCATCCTTCACACAGCTCAAGCCATTGTGACTGGAACATACTGTAGCAAACTCACAGGGGTAAACACAAGCATTAAAACACAAGGTGTCCTCTAAATATTATATAATTTCAAATCTGAGTCTAAAACAACAACCACCTCTGACACTGGTCCTGGTGGTGAAAATCTAGTCAGTCTCATTAACCAGGTTAAGCCCATCAGAGAAAACCATGTACACTTTCAACTTTTGAACAAATAGATGATTGCTCTGAGTGCATTTGTTATGGAATTTAATTACCTTTTGTTTACAGGTTGATTGTGTTTATTCTTTGTAACCCTTTGAATTTACTTCTTAATTTAATGCACATTTTGATTAGCTATAGTTATGTGTATATATAGGAAAAACCTCCAGTTCTTTGTCCCAGAACTTAACTCTCCTACATTCGAAAGCCTTTCGTCATTTACCCCTTCCACACATGGAACATGATACTGACCATGTTCCTTGTGTCCAAAAATGAAGCCAATATACTAAAACGTAACATCTAGAATTAAGCATCTGACCTACATAAATTACATTGTAGCCTTATCCACAAAACCTTCCCTATATACCCGTATAACCTTTATTTAAATAGTGAGGGGAAGCAATATCTGGCTTTATTTCAGATAGGGTGCATGTGTGTGCAGAAACATGTCTATGAACATCGCAGGCATCTGGGGAGTGCCTCACAGCGATGGTTTGATGCATGTTTCTGGTGAAATTAATGACAGTAGCGTTACAGGTTTGGTGTCATTTATTTTACAGGATTGATTGGAAGAAGAGGGGAACCAGATAAATGTGTTTGGGAAGTCTACTAATTTAAAATATGGCTTCCCAAACTGGAGCAGATAGCAGAAAGACATTTCATCCTTCAAAACATGTCCATGGAATCTGGAGCATTGAGGAACAACAGCTTGTATTGCAACTAAGGGGCATGTTTACATCAAGGGCTACTCAAAAGCACTGGACAAGAATAGAGTTTAAAGTAGCAATTCTGCATATCACAAACATATAGCGAAAATCTTACCTAGGATTGATGGCATATTTTGAACATTTGTGAACATGTGTGCTCACACCTGAGACATGATTTGTTCGCAAAGGTTCGGGATTTCTCAGCAATGCAGTGTGCTTGCATGAGGTGACTGGGGTAGCAGTAGTTAGGGCCCATTCCATTAATAACTCTCTGGAGTGAAATTTCAGAGTGGATACTGCCTGCCATTAGACAGAAGCAGAGTCTGGCTGAGGGGCTGCACCCACTCTGACAGCCTGCGAGGCAGCAGAGCATCACACACACAAACTTTCATACAGCCCTCTAGTAAGGCTGTCAGGAACTCAGTTCAGCTCTGCTCACGCGGTAAGTCAATTATGCTATTACAGCACTGCTTATGAGTTTGGATCCATATCATATATGTAAAATGAGACATGATATGTATCTTTAAGAAAGTCAACGCGATACAACTGACAAGTCAAATTCTTAAAAAAGAAGACTATGCAGTTCAACTGACTTGTACAATACATGCACAATTCTTGTATCAGAACATGTCATGTAGAGTGCCATCAGATTCAAATGCATTTCTCAGTTCTAAAATAAAAAAGATAGAATACTGACAAAAGATAACAGTACAGAGCTAATTTTGTGTACTTTTATTTTGGCTATGAATTAGCATGCCTACAAAGCTTTTGAACAAATATTAAGTATGCCAAAACTGACCAAACACACTAGCTATATGTTTTTTAAAAAACTTTTTAAAAATGCCCTACATGCCCAGGAAACAGTGACCTACCTTTGTACTTAACATTAACTGCATTTCTTTATACACTGCTATTTTTATGCGCACCTGAATTTGGTTTCCAAAATGAGGTAAACAGAAACAAAATGAAAAACTCATTCCAAAATGATTCCTTGTCACTACTGCGCATTAGTCATGTGATGAGAGAAATCAGGAGTGTGAGTGGTTTCTGGGGGTTCTGTGGAGTGCCAGTGGGTAGTACTCAAACTACACTCTTCTGTGCATAGTGTCTACTATTTACCCCTGGACTGCTTGAGGCTAATGTCTCAATAATTTTCCCTTCTTTTTTTGCAGGTCCTTCCCACAAAGGACTTGACTAATGATCCATGGACAAAATGAAGCATTTAAATTTATTCATTAATCATTCATCTCCAGCTCATTGAAAATGCTAAACTTCCACAAAATTAAGATTGAATATTGAAAAGTGATTGAGAGAGACAGCTCTCTGAGAAGACAGGAGAAACAGGGAATAAACAAAAAAGAGGGGAAAAAATACAGATAAAGAGTGAGGGGAGAGAGTCTAGCACAGTCCAAGTGTAGGTAAGGCAGCACAGGTATACTAACCACAGGATAAGGTCAGGAGGGGTTTAGTAGGTGTAATTAGATCCTGGAATCTGGAGAAGCGTAGAATTTCTGTCAACATGGCCCTGTAATTATTCTCTTTTCCAATTAATGGTGACATAGATTAATTATCTGATGAGGCAAAGCCAATTGCAATCATTCACCCAGCTAAAATTAGATCATTCCTGACAGCAGCATGAAAGTCACCTGTTTCATTGTTATGGATTGGGCTGCAAGGAGCAGAGAAGGTGGAGAAACTGAAGCATGCTGGGGTGGGGGGGGGGGGATATAAGTGAGTTGTCTGGTACACAGGTGAGTGTCCAATTACTCTGCTATCTGAACTGTATGCATCGCCCCATTCAATCCATCGCTGTCCAGGCACCTCTGTGTGTCCGCCATCGCTGTAGCGGCATCACGGCTGGTAGATGAGTCATCTGTCAGGGAGTGGAGAAAGGCAGGGATGCACAGGATTGCTCTTGACAACTCCTCCTGTTTAAATAGGCAAATGAACGGAATCAATAAGAGCTGACCAATAAAACAAAAAGAGTGACAGAGACAGTGAGGCGAAGTTCGAAGACAGGAAAGAGCTGCAGAGCTTTAGAAGACAGGAAAGAGCTACAGAAGAACAAGCCCTGGCCCTGCCAGCCACCGTCTACTGCCGACTGAGAGCAGCTTCGGGCTCCATTTCTTTGAGAAAAGCAAAGAGAAGGAAGGAAAGGAGACAAAAAAGAAAGTCGGAAAGAATGAGAACGAGATAGTACGCAGCAGTCCTGGTGAACTGTGCATGCGGGTTCAGTGCACATCTGTTTTAAAAAACCTCAGCGACCAGTTTTTCTATTAAACTGCCTTGCACTGTCAACCAGCTTGGGAATCTGAGCTGGCCTAGCCATGCAGAAATTCTCTGACTAACAATTATATCAGAAACAAGATCTTGGATTATGGTCTCCAGAGGGTAGCACAGTGGGCGTCTGCTCCAATTATTACCGGCCATTCAAAACTCTCCACCCTGCTCTCTGTTGTTAGCAATTGTCAGTTATGCTATCCCTGGTGTAAACTTGCATAACCCGGAACTGAGTGCCCGATTTGGCGATAGTGTTATGAGATGACAGCCTCTTGCTCTCTCTCCTGTTCTCTGCACTGCATTCCTCCACTCTGTTTGAGCTAAGAGCAGGCGGTCATTTGTGCCTCAGGAAGACACAGTGACTAATCATTCGCACTAGTTTTGTGATGGGCGTTCATGTCCAGTGGACGTGTGGACAGCTTTTTTCTGTGCAACACTATGAAGAATCTGGAGGCTGAAATAAGTGTGGGGTGATGGAAGTGTTGCTGCCTGAGTAAGCTACTATATGCCACCCTGCTTGAGCCATGTGTTAAACTACACCTTATTACAGGAACTCCAGCCTTGCGTCATTTGGTGATGTCAGTGTGGAGTTTCAAATGCTGCTGAAGCAGGGAGTAATTTAACATCATACAAATGGTCTAACCCCCAACCCCCCATTCTCATAGTCACCAAACAATTAGTTGAACAACAACAGACACACCATATTAAAAGTTCATATAAGCAAAACATTGTTTAACATGTAAAAGGCCTACATTTTTCTTTTTAAAAGTTTCTCCTCATTAAATCAATTTTTAAAGACTACACTAATGATACTGTGCAAAATGTAGGAGAGATTATAGAACCCAATAATGTAAAGCATTGTACTATGACAGCTGCTCTATACAGTGACTTACTGTGAGGACTACTGTACCAAGCTTCACTAGAGTAGAGTCACTCTATGCTGTTTTGTGGCATGATAGCTGGGTTTCTCTATGCTAACCAATATGCACAGATGTGGTGATTGAGTCATTCTGGTAGGCTATTCCTTTATTTCTTTATTAACTTTATTTCTTCTTTAAAAGTATCAATTAAACAGCACACTTAACCCATGCTCCTTTCTCCAGGAATCTGTTTATTGTATCTCTCAAAAACAGAAACAAGCATTTCTTTGTCGGTCTAGTGATTTACGGCTCAAGGCAGACGCTGCAATCCGAGTTGACGGTCATATCATTGCCCTGTGTTCAGGCATGTGGAACACCAGGCTCAGATAACTGGTCGCTTCAAATTACAATACTGGCACCAAGCTCTGATGCCAAGATGGCAGCCTCCATTGCTTCGCTTTATATGCTGTGAACCAGTGGGCACTGAAATGAACATGCCAAGACAGAGGTTGAAGTCAGAAATGCTGCTGTTATCCTTGACTCTGAATTAACATTTAAAGCTCAAATTATTTAAATAATTTCAAGAATGGTATGTGTTAGAACTGATCTGTGTAAGGTAATCTTGCAAGCTGCTTGAGGTATTCGTCTTTTCCTCAGCAGTAATCACAGTGACTACAGTGATGTACTTTTTGCTGGATTACCTAAAAATACTTTTAGACCATTACCAGTTAAAAAATACCCCTTTTCATTTTTCCAATTTAACTTGAACATCATTACTTTCATTTTTTCATCTTTACATTTTTTTTTTATTATTTTATTATTTATTTGGATTTTTATTGCTCACCATGTCTTTTTCTATCTGTATTTGCACATAACTGTTGCTAGGATACTATTTAGGGCTCCACAACATATCATATTTTAAATGTTATCTCATTATTGAAATTTGTAATGTTGATATCAAGGAAGGCTACAATTCATAGGAAGGTGTTGAATTTGTATGCAATGTACACAAATGTCATTGTTTTATTGCACTATGAGCATGCTGACCAATCTCAGATGTTCCAGATGAGTGTTTTATCTGATTTTAATGAGTTGTGGCTTTCACATAATCAAATGTAAATAATCTTGGACAAAATAATGCAGTCTGATTCTGAATGTCACATCTGTGACAAGCTGCGCTAAGGCAATATTCTATACTCTGCTACTCTATATTGAGAGAACACCTGTGAAGTGTAAAAGCAGAGCCGTGTTATTCTATATCACTACAGCAACTGAATGATACTGTACAACCTTATGTTAGGTGGTTGATACTGCAATGTAGCCTTACCTGCTTTAAACCCTTGAGGTGGGAAAACTCACAGCCCTGACTGCTGCAGTAATAATGTACCTGAATCATTGCTAGGTTGGATCAGCTGAGTAATGCTATATAAAACTACACTGTTTAATATTTGTTTGTGGAAGCTCTGCATGTGCACAAAACAGCAACGAGCGAGTCAGTTCGATGGAATGCCATGACTGTGCTGAGCTATGCAGAGTTATGAAGGAGGTGGGATGTGGCAGGCAAAGTAGGTTATATAAGGATGCTCTACACTCTTTTGTGTAACATGGTTATTCTCAGGGCTGCACTGTTATCTTATGCTTTAGTATGAAGTAACACTCCTGCAGTATTAAATCAGTGCAGTGTTTATTATTGGGAATAAAGGTGCATGCTTTTTTTCCAAGTGTTAGGATCATCTTCCTTATGCAGTGGTTTTCACAGAGTTCCAACTGCTGAATAGTGTGGAGAGCTTATGAACTAAGTACATAAGCAAGATACAGCACTTTTGAGTATTAAATGTGGTTTTCTTAGTGCTGAAGTCTTTTTCCAGCTTTAGCACTGAAGAGGACTTCTTTAAATCTAATGCTGAAGAGGTCTTAATAAATTGAGGTCAACCTGTATGCATTTCTACCCCTGCACTGAGCTGTCCCAGCACCACACAATATGGAGTAATGCTACTCTATGGCATTTTTCAGCTACATGAGTTAAGCAGGCATGCAGAATATAATGCATTGTCCTGCGCTGCACCAACCTCATCTATGCCATGTGGTAATTAAAGGATGTACGACGCTTATCTATGGTGGTACTAAACAGATCACTTTTCAGTGCCGAGCATGTGCGTATAGTGCACCTTCTCAACACCAGGTCTTTTTCCACCTTTATGGCAGGCACATAGGTACTGCAGCATTAAATAAGTGAGCTGTGTGTGTGAGAGTGAGGCTGGGGGAGGAGATCTATGCTAAGCTGTGACAGAGTTGAGTACGGCTGCTCCTTTGTCCTTCACACTTGGGGGATTCCTAAGAACTCCTTGCCTTCATGCTTCAGTCCCCAGGCCGACTTCCTGAGACCGCTTCCCCTGACTGGGCCGCAAACACACCAGGGCTCACCTCATTACAGCCCCCACACTCACTGCTGAGATCCCACATTCTGCCTATTACAACACATCGTTGTTCGGTTTCACAGACATTCTGAAAAATCCTAATACCACTGCTAATTTTTAGCATTTCAAAATTACGTTTCGATGTAGCTCACTGAAATCTTAAAGTCAACCATTTTTGCTTCCTGAAAATGCTGCTTTGATATGACCTGCGTTCTATTCAGCAGCAATAGAGTGCATTAAAGTACAAAGGTAAAGCCTAAGACAAGCAGCCTATGGCAACACATGTTCTAAATATTTCTGCAATGTCACTCCGGTCTTCCTGACACGGAGAGTGCAAGTGAGATTGGTCAGTTTCAGGTGCCACTGCACACAAGTGGTGGCCAGACAGAAACCTCTTCCTACCATGGTCAAACGAGCCTCTCAATCCATTTATCATATGACACTAATAGGATCTCTTACACTACATCACACTTAATTCTGCCCAGTTAAGTGCCACTGATATTGTCATCGCTTTAACACAAATAGCTCCATGTTATGTGTGTATGTGTCTGTGCACGTGCTAAACAGCCCATACCTGGAGGGCTTTCATTTTCTGGTTGTTCTGGTTGGAGAGGGCCTGGAAGTGGGCCAGCTCCGCCTGGCTGTACACGCTGCGGTGTTTGAAGTATTTCAGCATAGCTTTGTGCATCTTCCTCTGCAACAATGAAAGCTTGGAAGAAGAGAAAGGAGAGGGACAGAGAGAGGGAGAGAGAGAGGGAGGAAGAGAGGGAGGGAAAGCGAGCAATGGAGAGACAGACAGAGTCAGAGACAGACAGACAGAGAGAGTATTGGTAAGGCAGAAAAGGAAATTAATGGCAGTGTTCAAGAAGAATGATGGAGGGAAATAGAGAAAGCAGTCAATAGCCCATTCTGCAGTACACGGGCCTGACAGGAATTTCACAGTCTCCTGCTCTTCCTGCCCACTCATGTGCACTGGGTGGAATCCAGTCACATCTGGCTGCCAGGATGGGGGGTTAATTTTCTCTAAATGCTTCAGTGGTTTTGTTCTAGCTGAGGCAAACTCTGTGACTGCAAAGCTGATGAGCAAAATATTTCGACTTCACCCACTTTAACTTTATACCAATCCCCTCTAGACATATTTTACACATACACAAAGAGTCATGAACCCCCCACCGCAATTAGAAATTATTCTGAGTCCACTGGAAGAAGACAATAAAATGGAGTGAGAGAGAGACAAAGACAGACAGAACAGAGAGAGAGAGAGAGAGAGAAAAAAAAGAGAGAAAAGAGAGAGCACATGCTGCTCTCTGTTCAGCATAGTTTTCCAGTGGAGAAGAGGGTGGGGGTTCAATTCTGCAGGATGCTCAGGCTTGCTTCGCCCCATCTCTTCTCCCTTCCTTTAAGCTTATCATTGCTTGGCAATGTGTTCCTCAGAGCATGAAAGAACTAACGAGAATTAGCTCAACCATCAACTGCTGAAGGAGGACAAAAAATGGATTTTATTCCTCATGGAACAGTATGTTAAAATGTGTACACTTCTCTCAATGTAATACATCACAATACTTAAAAAGATGTGCATATTCCTCAGTTGTAAAAAGTACTGCCCGAATAGACTGTGGCATCTGTGGAGGACGCTTCAGAGATTTGTGGTGGTGATTTAACGGATTGCATTGGCTTGACACTTGGAGAAATATGGATTGTCATAATGTGATGGCCAGTTGGTTAATAATGGTTAATGTATTTGTCAGTATTTTCATTTTTTGTAACATGAGCTAACAGAGGTCACTGGCATCAGTTGTCTAGAATCCTGCACTGGGGTGGGCTGGGAATTGGCTTTTTGAATTAGCGGCCTTGGAATGTAATAGTGGTATACCCATACTCACATCTCTGGCACGGATAATGCCACTGATAAATAAGCCACCTTGCTTAGTGTCCTTGAACTCTATAGCCACTGCAGCATGCCTGACCCTGAACTTTGACCCCTGTATTCTGCTCAGTGCAAAACTATATAGAAAAAACCTTTACCTTTGTATATTCTTTTTTTTTGTTTCTTTTTAAGGCAAATGTCACCTAGACAAAGTGACTCTATAATCTACCACACATAAATGCACTACGTGGTAATGCGCAGCATTAATATTAATCTCTTAATGCTATGACCTAAACATTGAGACTGCTACTTATCTGCATGCAAGCATCTGAGTGAACAGCAGGTTCTGATTGCACCTGCTCTCCATACAGCTGTGTGCTGTGTGCTTTATGTCCTCTTTATGGGTACCAAATACATTTACTATGAAAGTGGCAAAAACCTGAATCTTTAGTTTGAAAATAAACAACACACTGTTAAAAGACTGAACACTGAGTAAAAGAAAATCAGGCTTTGATCATGAGCGTGGAGAATCCCATCCACCGGATTTGACTTTTGCATGCATTTCTCACTTGATAACATTCATGTAGTTAGATGAGGAGTTGGAGAAGTATTAGCCCTTTGGGGGACAAACACTGTTTTTCTAGACACTACAGTTATACTGTCTCTTGCTTTTTGCAAAACCACATCGATAACACTACAGAATTATTACAATATACAGCTAATTTATAACATTATAGGCTCACATATAGATTAATGACATATGAAAAACACAAGAAGACACATTGCACAAGTCCAACAGAAAAAGAGCACTGTTGTCTAATATAATTTCTGCATGATGTTATGGGAGTTTGATTGTGTTGGGCACTATTATGAGTGTTAGAGTGATCAACAATTTCCTACAAAGAGCCTACAAATATTGTGAAAAAGAGTCATCAACCATGATTGTTCAAAGCCATGCTAAAACTGCTGCTCTGTATAAAGTTACAATTTAATAGATGTGGACACATTCCTTTCTGAGCTGTTTAGGCTATTTAGTAATATTTGCCTACTGAGGTAACACTGGATCAGTTATCTACATGGAATTTCATTGTAAATCATACTGTCTGTAGCTTTAATGCACATGAGCAGGAACAATATGACATCTGTTGCAGAATATAGTACTGCTTGTAAATAGCCATATATTGTCATGTCTCATTTGTAGAAATATACTCATATTTTATTAGGTTAACATTACCTGCAAAACACATCCAGAAATAATATTCTGTTGATGAATGGTGCATGTATGCCATACACAAGGCAATAACTTCAACAAAGTAACTATGACAAATGTCAGCTAAAGTTCTAGCCCTCTGCTGCTGGATGTCATATTAACATTTGCAGAATGTTTTGGTGAGATAAACTCACTTTTTCAGTGATCGCAGCCATTGTACTCTTGATTCCACACTCCCCCATGTGAGGAATAAAAACACAGGCATCTATGTGCGCGCACACACTCGAGTGTGGCTGTCACACTCCTCCACAAGGCTTCTCTCATCATGATCAGATTACTGCAGTGGCTTTCCTACTGGCTGCCAGACTTAAACCCAGCCAGCACTGCCAGCCTGTGTGCAGCATGTGTGTCTAGGCCAGTCTGTGTGCAGCATGTGTGTCTAGCAGTCTGTGTGCTATGTGAGCGTCTAGGCCAGCCTGTGTGCAGCCTAAGCGTCTAGATGCCTATGTGCAGAGTGAGCATCTAGACGGCTGTGTGCAGCGTGAACGTCGTCTAGATGCCTGTGTGGAGTGTGAGTGTCTAGAGGCCTGTGTGCAGAGTGAGCGTGTAGGCCAGCCTGTCTAGGCCAGGTCTCTGCTAGCTCTCCTATTACCAGCTCAGCCAAGGATGCACACTGCACATTGCAACGTGCATAGAGAATATGTGCTGCATTCATATCCCTTTGTGTGTGTGTGTGTGTGTGTGTGTGTGTGTGTGTCTGCATGAGTGTGTGCATGCTTGGCAGAGAGTGGGTGCAAGACAGAATGAGTGTCTCTTTCTTTTACCTGTTTGTGATCATGAAAGGAGGCCTCCGCTCTGTTCTTCTCAGTGAACACATACAGAGCTTCTCGCTTGGCCATCATCAGAGCTTTCTGCAGTTCTCTGTACTCCTGTGCCAAAAGTGCATTCTTCTTTAAAGCTTTCTTCAAATTAGCCTGTGCATTCAGCAACATTCGCAAATGTGACAAAATGTCACACACACACACACACACACACACACACACACACACACACACACACACACACACACACACACACACACACGACAAAACCCCCAAAAAAGTCACAATAAATCACCAGTTCACAACATACGCTTTGGGAAATACTGTATATTTAAAACATCTAAAATCATTTTTAAAATTGATTTTTAAACATTTGAAATAAAAACTTATATGAGAGTATAGGAAAAGATATAAAAGGCACTTGATATTTGACATAATTTCATCAGTAGCCCTAACACTTCCAGCAAATAACAGTTTGCAAAATAGACTTCATTGTCCCAGTACTGTACACCATACCTAACCACACCATGTACGAGCTTCTGCATATAACCACACACAATCTCCAGTACCCTTCATTACAACATGTCCAAAACCTTATAATTTGACAGCACTTACAGAAGCATGTAAACAAATTACAATAAATAACGGCCTGGTTTGCCTGTCTCATCCCATCTCATCTCCAGGCCCGGCTGGCAGCTATGGCTGAGACAAAGACCGAATGCATCTCCGTCCTACCTGGGCAAATAACAGTAGATTTGGGCAGTAAAACAGTAGCAGTAACTGATGACTGGAACCCAGCACTGGGACTGGCCGTAAAACATGACAAATGCAGCCTATTGATTTAAAGCTTAATTACTGCATGCGGCACTGACAAAGCCTGCCTGATGCGCCCACAAAGTGTAAATGGAACAAATTACGCTTTGTTGGCTGTAAGAAACTGATGGTGTCGGCACTTTGCATCCTCTTTACTTCTCTTCCCCTTGACGAGAATTGGTCTTGATCAAGTAAACAAACAAACTACTTGTAGAAAAAAAGGGCAAAATAAAACCGTCATGTCATAGCTGAGCACAATTTCAAATCCAACATTATTATTTGTTAGTACATGCTTATAGAGCCAAAATATGACCACCATATGGTTTCTGTTTAAATTAATTTAATTAATTTGTTCATTTGTTTCATACAAATTATCATGATACTGTAGATTCAGAGCAAATGCCATGTTCTCTCACCTAGTGGGCAGTAGCAGCAGCAGCAATCATGCTACAACCAAACCCCAGCTGCACTGGTACACCAGCCAAAACAAGCTACTACAACACTGAGAGGCCCATGGGCTCTTCAGTCATTGTTTTTAAAGCATGCAAAAGTCACACCATGAAAAAAGTGTTCCATGTCACACGCCTCTTTAACGGCTGCCCTATGGTTTATGACTGCTGTTCTTCTGAGTCATTAGGTAAATTCACTTAAGATTAAGAGAAGATTAATCGAACACCGAGGCAGCTACACTCAGGAAAAAAAAACCTCTTCTATGCCTTCATCCTCTCATTTGCATCATAGCATGTTCAAAAGCTTGAACTTCAGCCACTGTCACAGACCAGTGGCCAGTTGTACATGGCACACCGTGCTCATGTTGACAACACAAAACTCCTTGCAGTGGAATTCCTGCAGATTTCTTTTGGTAAGCAGTAAAAAGGAGTGTGGGTGCTGCGCTTTGATTGTTTCCAGCGCGGGGCCTGAACACACGCTCTGCTTGGCTGCCCTACAGCCAGCTAATGGGAGGCTGGCTCTATGAGGGAAGACTTTTAATTCTGCGCCTGTCTCGCACCAACAACTTGTTTGGAGTTTGCTGCACCCATGCGCGCATGGCGGATTAAGCTCCATTGCCTTTTCTTGTTTTGAACTAATGCATTCTTGATCACCGTTTAATGAAACTATATACCACATGGCGATTTCACATTAGATAAGCCATGTGAGACTCTCATCAGGCGCAGGGCTCTGACTGGGGCCATAATCCTGACTCTCAACTCTCCCAATAAATGGCTTTTTCCAAGGAAAATGAAGTGATAATTCATGGCTTTCATGCAACGCATAACATATTATTTCTTACAGAAAATTATATGAGGCTGCGTCACATTACTAGAACAAACATGTATTAGCAGTGCGACACTGTATGACAGTACAGCTGTGAAGAACAGGAACAGAAGATTTGCAACACTCAGTGAATCAGAGCAGACTGGGCTGAGAATGTAAAAACAAGCAATGCATGTCCAGACCAAAGCCAGACTGGACACCAGGCCTTCAAGCCTGCTGATGTTACAATACCCAGTCCCTTAAACATTCTACTCCATCATAGAGGTGGCAGACATATACCAGGATGCCTAACCATTCATCTTGGAGAGAAAAGAGCCTTGTGCCTCTAGAAATATAAACAACAAATATCTGACAAAACTCTTATGGCTGCAGAATACAAGGCACTTGCTTGAGGCCACCCTAAATCTCTGCTCCTGATGACTTTTTTCATTATCAAGCATATTTTATGGAACAATTTTGTAAAGCCCAAATTTCTTATGCAATACTCCTCCTCTATAGCTGTTCCTAGTAGGCTGCCATGCATTTTACAGTCAGTTTAGTTGACTAAACTAAGTTGTAATCCAAAACCCCTGCACCACCATCATACTCAGACACCAGTTGATGGATTTTACCAAACCTACAAATCCTGGTTTTGACCAAAAGGAAAGTGTTACTTGTATGCTTTTGATATACATGATATACATTTACACAGAAATACACCAATTATGAAAACAATATATATATATGCATTTCTATACACATACACACAACATGCAGACATCATTTTAAAACAGATCATTTATGAAGGTGGCCACTGAAAACACATTTATGCACAGAATAAGATAAGTTACCGTTACATTTTGGGTACATAGAACTAACTGAAAAAGTATTGATTGGCTAAATGTTTAGTTGCAGAGTAGAGATACCTAATATATATACCCAATAATCTGGTTATTCTGTATATTTTCTGACTAAATCCCTGTAAGATGTTTTTTAATAAATACAAGTTAAAATCTAACTAACAAACACCTGTTCACCATGTCCTTTGAACTTGTCAAAAGACCCCAGATAAAACCTAAGCTTTACCACTGGTACTTAAAAAAAAAGAAGCTAAAACCTGTAAAGAACAGTTTCCTGGTCAGAAAACATGCCTAGACTAAAAGATTTTCATTCATAACCCATAACTGGTACTTCAATTTAACCCAAAATTAGGCTTCATCCATGACTGGCCTCATGCATTAATATTTACAAAGTAAAGTGCTACATGGCATAACACACCTCACACACACACACAAAAAAAGGTGCTAAGGTGGCGAACCCCTGAATGCTAGTGGAGACTTCACAGAAAACCACTGTGCTAACGTGGCTTCTTTCAGTCTGTCAGTTACAGGGTACAGCAGGTTCTGCGTGTTGTCTCCTTTACAATGAAGCAGGAAGGTAGAGAAAATGTAATTTTCTAAACTGCAGGTCCTGCACGGTAGTATACCATTGGGAGAGGAGAGTGTCTTCTAACCTGCAAGTACTGCATGATAGCGTCCCGCTGAGAGAGGAGTATGTTTTCTAACCTGCAGATCCTGCATGGTAGTGTCCCGCTGGGAGAGGAATGTAGAGTGAGACTCCTTTGCATGAACTGTCCTGGTCCTGCAGGCCACCATTTCCCTCTGCAGGCTGCCCATGACTAAGCCAGCTGCACTGTGCTTATATTCTACCACGTCACACACGTTTCTGAAAAATACCCATGGGTGTATGGTACAACCACCATTAGAAAACAGGGTTAGCTTTCTCACTTTAGCTAAGTTAAGCCAGTTAAAGATAGGTAAATAACATCTCACATCAATTCAAAAGAACCTCTGTGTGCAGCACTTGTGTTTTACTCTGTATTTTTCTAGTTTAATTTTGAATTTTACATGGCCACAATGTCATGGCATGTGCAATAAATGTACACTTCCCCTCTTTCTCTCTATTTTGTAAAGAGCAATTTGCAGTTCTACTCTATTCTTTGACATATCTAAAGCTTTTCTTTGATGTTTAACTGACAACAATTTTCACAAAACAAGGGTTATTTGCCAGCTCTCCATACACAAGTGTGATATTTAATATTTAAACATTTAGTGTGATGTATTAAGCCTCTCAGTGTAACAGTACTATATAAGAATATATCCTAGTTTATAGAATCTGGGGACTGTAAAAACTAGGATATTATTGTGAGTAGCTGTACACATAGCTTCCAGCACACTCACAGATCCAAGAAAGGGAGTGAAATAATTTTGTGGTGCAGCGCAGATTTCTGGGTACTCATTGCAAGAGGCCAAGTGGAGGTCATTTTTTTTTTTTTTGTATTATTTTCAAACCTGTTATCCCCTCCCCTCAACTCAAGAACATCCTCCTCACCCCACCCCCAGTGTTACGCATGCCCCTTCCCTACACCAGAGGATAACAAAACCAAAACTTTCCTGTCAGTCAGTGTAATGGGAAGATAATATTGTTAAAGTAATTGCTCCCATCATATGTTTTAATAAAGAAGGTGAGATCTTCCAGTTTTATGATACTCATTTTCACGTCGGCTATAAATGGATTTTTTAAGCCTTTGAAACTTTCTTCAATCTCATCTCCTTCCAAAACTTTCTCTAAAGCCTCTCAGTACAAAGACATGGATACTTAGAATGTCATGTAACTGACAGGATAACCTCTTTCTAGAGACATCTCCCATTTTCTGATTGGTTAATACAGACGGACCATGTTAAAACGTTTAACGTTTACAGATCTCAGAACAGTCAAACAGAAAAATTCCTCAGAAAAACTATTTTAGCTGATCACTTAGTAATTGAGTTTCTGACATATGACCATGACACATGCACACCCAGTCTAGTAGAAATGTACAGCACGCAATAGCCTGTGGCAAACTGTGTGAAGTCACATCAACAACCTATATATTATATAATATCAACAGATCATCTTCAACAAAAATCTTGTCTACTCTGTAGTCAACTCAAAATTGATTCTGTGAACTCTATGTGAGGAACCTTTAATCGTTCAGGTGTTAATCCTCCATCTACTGTGCCACTGTATCTAATCACAGAGCTGAAATCTACAAAAGTGTTTGTTCCACCAGCAAGAAAGACAGATGAGATCATAATTTGCTTATGTTATTTATGGAGATACTGTATATCGTAATACTATATTCATTCATTATCTTCATTAAACCAAATTAATTAATTAGAACACATTCTCATTTACAACAACAATATGGAACACACAGTAAACAAATTTGCTAAGTATTCCATAAATTAATGTCTAATTATTTGGTCCTGTGCTCTTCCACTTTGCTTTTATTTAAACTTTCAACACTTAGTTTCACCATTTGTGAAGTCTTCATATTAAACAATGGAGATAGGGCCCTTTTTTCTTCCACTGAATAGTTTCCTATTGTATTCAAATACTGCTTAGTCATACTACAGGTTTTTTTTTTGTTTGTTTGTTTTTTTACATAGTCTCTACATAGTAGCTCTTTCAACATCTTTTATAGCTTGCACAAGGGTAACAATTAATTTCACAATGATACTCAGACAAAGCAGCCGCCTCCAGATGGTGTAGAAACAACCCTGTTTTTCTTTCTGTGTTGTACTGTGGCTCTTTCAAAATGGCTTGACTTACTGTAGTTCTTCAATAACACGTGGCATGGTGGCAACGATGTGCTCCATGGTCACTGATACTTTCCGGTACTCTTCAGACTTCCGAATAAGCTCCTCGATCCTGCTGGTTACCTGGTCATACCTCACTGAGACTGCACTATGGGCTTTCTGCAGACAAAGTCCTTCATTAAGATCAAGCAAATATGTATTTCGAGGTGAAACAATATCAAAAGTTAAAACACTTAAAGAAAGAGTTATATAAATACATTAGCTGAATCCAGATGGTCGAGACAGACACTCTTCTGCTGCTTAAGTTCATCAGACAGCCTTTTGTGTTTATTTAGTATGTCATTCAATTTCCATTTCAAGTTCTCAGTTGTCTAAAAAAGTATAAATAAAATAAATAGAAGGATAAGCATTTAAAAGCATAACAATCTACAACAATAACAATCTCAAGTATTGTTTAAAAAGGTCTGCATATACAACTAAGATGTACACTTATAATTATATATACATACATATATATATATATATATATATATATATATATATATATATATATATATATATATATATATGCGTGTGTGTGCATGTTATGATAATCTCTCTCTCTCTCGCTCTCTCTCTCTCTAAATACATAAATCAGTGTTGTCAACAAACACAAATAGGAACACTCAAAAAGACACACCTAAAAAAAAAAGTTTCTAAAGCTAAAATGACAACAACTGCAACAATGTTCCTGTATGCTCTTTTCCCTGATACCATAAGGACATTTCTAGGGATCACACAATTGACAAGAGAGGTCATATATCCTATATATTAGCAGAAATGTGATGCTATAATATCCCTGTCTGTCAGGGTCACAGTTAGGATAGCTTTCCTGACCAGTTTGGTGGGCTTATTCTAGTTTATATGTTCATTGTTCCACTAGTTGCTTATTTATTTGCTTGTTACTAGTATATCTACTGGTTCACCTAATATACTTTCTTAACATGATTATTAGTAACACTCCTTTAGAATTTTAAACTACACTACAAAACCCATCCTTTTGCACTTGTGTAGCATGTTGTCTGTTGCACTGTTGTTTTATGTTGCACCATGGTGCAACATAAAAACATTGTCTCGTTTTTGTTGTGTACATGTATATAGCTGAAATGACAATAAAAACCTCTTGAACTCTTGAACTTGAACTCTTGAACTCCTGTTACGGTTGGTCGGCGAGCTAGCAGGAGGGACATGCCCATTCCTGCTAAGGACCAAACCTCTAACCTGCCCCACTCATAATCTCTGGAATACTGATTACGTTCACCTGTTCCCCAATTACTTCTGCCTTTATTTAAACCCACAGATCCCAGGAGACGGGGCTGCACATTACTGGTCCTACGACACTTCAGTCAAGAGGAATCTCTGCGTTTCCATTAAAAGAAGATTATTGTTTCTGTTTCGTATTTTGTTAAGTGCGTCCACCGCCGAAAGCCTGATGGAGAATAAAGAGCACTTTTCGCAACCCCTCCTCTCGCTTCCTCTGAGCCGCCAACGTCACAGACGTTACACCTCCTGTATTTGAATCCCCTACAAGTGGAACTAAAACAGAAGGACTTGGACCAGACAGAGAAAAAAGCATTAAAAAATAAGTGTAAAATGTGTATTATTAGGGGCACTAGAGAGAACATTTGCGAACATGGCAGGTAAGAAGAACAGTATGAGCACAGGACAGGTTAGTCATTCGTGTGGCGACTGCCCATTCACAAGGCTGTTTACAAATCATGACAGACATTCCACAGGAATGTGATGTTAGAGTTTCATTAAAAGAGTCCATATCCTAGATTTTTCTTTTATATTTTCCACTTACAACACTTGTGTGGCTTTATGTTTCAAAAACATAGTTCATTTTTACACAACCATTTTTCAATCTCTTTTTATCCTGTTTAGAATTAAAAAGGCTGTTTGTTACTGCACCTTTAAGATGGATATAAGACAAATGAGCACTGTTCTGATTGGTTGCCCTGTATTGTGCCTCATTCAAAAAGCACTCAGAGCTGAAGCATGCCTGAGAACTGCAACGTAAGTAGGCTGGGCTAAATTGCTGTAGGCTGAATAGGCTGAGATACATAAATCAGTTTGCTCTTGTGGCATCAACGAAACATTGATTTCAATACAGACTCTTTTCCAGCTTAGATTAGATCTGATGATGTACATCTTATGAACTGTTTGCTATCCTCTGGAGAAAATGTTACACAGGCTACATTAGCTACTAGTGTGTTCATTTTGCCCATTTTAATACCATAAGTCATTTCACAAATATGCAATTTTTTGTTTTTTTTGATGCAGGAGACAAAAACACATCAATGTGTGCATGCGTCACTTTTAGGTCACAGGTCGTAATCATAAATGTGAACCGTCAAGATAGGCAAATCTGATCTGAGCAAAGAATTTGAACAACATGGCTTGTAATGTGACTGTAGCTCAAGCAGGTATATAAAGGAGGAGCCACAGCAGGATCAGGCAGCACTGAAGTAGTGAGAGCTGGGAAGGTTTGGATTTTAGCAGGAAAACATATATAAATAAATGTATAACTGTTGAGTTTGGGTATTTTGAAAGTCTGAAAGTAGTCACCATGTACATTTTGTGTTAATGGTTAACTGTTAAACAACTATATTAGTGTGGTTAAAGGGAGGGAATGTAGCACAGTAGAGTGCATTGTTTGCATGTATGTGGTCCTGGGTTCAATCTCCAGCACTTACACCAAGTCTTTTTTTTCTCCTGTAGCTTGTAGAGCAAGGTGCTAGTAACAACAACATCATGGGACTGTTTCACATGGAGCACACATTCTGCCATACTGATAAATGTGAATGACTGCGCTGGATAAGACTGTCTAACAATTGTCTGTCTAAGAATGTAAATATTACAAGATGTCAGATTGGGAGATACTCAACAGCACTAGGGATGTGTATAATTACCTTTAAATCTGTGGGTAATCTCTGTAAAGCTCTAAGAGAACAATATGTTATGTGTCTGCAAAATGTTAATTATACCATTTGAGCAAACCAAAGCCATGGATGATCCAAATGAAGTTCTATAGCTGGGCTGCTATAGAACGTCTAGGATCCAACCACTGATAAAATGCCTTTTTGACTCCACTATAGCATTGAAAATTTAGGATATTGGATTTATACCATCATTACTCTTCAAAGGACTTCAGATGGCATCATTTTGAACACAGCAACTGCGCCTCTCACCACAAGCTCACACTTGTGTCAACTACCCACAGGGGTGCAGCAGTGTTGCACCCTAGGAGGCATTGGGCCTTTCTAACATCTGCCACTCTACTGGGCTTTGTGCCCTCATGCAGGGAAATGGGGGGAATGCATGCATGCCTGGCAGGCTGCCATTTGGTGCAGGAAGACAGTGGTTTGAGGCTTCCATATCAATATAACAATCCAGTGGAGTTAAGAACAGTTCATCTAATACTATGTTTTTTTTTACTCCAGGACTGACACAGACATGGCCTTTTCCATCAACATATTGACAGTCTTACACTTTATCACTGAAACTGTGTAGCAGTATGAGTCAGAAGCCATAAACAAGCCGCCTCCAAAACAAAGACTCCCTAACTGCATTCCTTCATTCAATGGTTATCTACTTTTCTTGAAAGGCATCTTTGACCAGTCACTAAAAGGCCATTCAGTCTGGGCTGTGGCTGCACTGGAGCCATACTGATCATATATGCTATATGTGCAGTAGTTACCTGAATACCCTACACTTTCAGTGTGCCCTCATAGGGGCCTGGTTCTTCTGATTCAAATAATGACCCAGTGACTACATAACTAGTGTGATATCACTGTACCTTGTCATGGTGAGGGGCTTATGAGATACTCTATTGGTTGTAACATTTGTTCCATGAATAATGAGGCAACTGAGCTTACCTGCATAAAATGCAATGCAGGCTTGGAGGTTGAGAAGGTTCTGAAAGACTATTAGACTGACGAGCCTTACTGTGATTTAGTCATAAGTCACTAATGCCTCTGTATAAGATTTCACATGTGCACATGTAAATTAGTGCATGTCCACAGTGAAAAACACCTTCCTTTGCCAGGTAATTATATTATTTATAGATTGTGATTATTTATTGATCCAATATAATCCAACGTAAACCAATGTAATCCAATCTGTGATCATCTGTAACTAATATTTTATAGACCTACACACATAGAATACATTTTGGTGCTTGAGAAGACAAAAAAGTCTACCTATCACGCAATTTGTATTTTACTTTGTCTGAAATAATGTTTTATTTTATTAATTTGTATTTATATTGTGCAACTGAGAAAAAAAAGTTTTTAATGTATAATCCTTAAGAATACTATTAAATTAGGGGTTCATATTTTCTTCAAGTTTATTTTTGTGCCTTCAACGAAGCTCCTGTTTTGCCAAGTTAGTGCTAATCCTATCCCTTCAGGAGATTGCTAACTCCATCTGAACTCTGTTATGGAGGGGAGGCACATTTCTGTGCTACTGTTACAGATGAGCATGAATATGATCAGTCAGTCTAGCTGGAACATTCCATATGTGAAGGCTGCCTCAATGGTGCACCTTGTAATCAAAGTATTTGGCTGAACTATTCAATTGGTCTTGAGTAGAATTAATTTGCTAGAGAGGTTTTCACATTTAAATATTCAGGTACTGGCCAAATAAATAGCTTATAAAACTTTGGGTGGCCTGAGACACAGTATTGGCCCAATATTGTTTCAACATTTATGTTCCCAGTATGTACAGTGACCTGCTATACATACATCTATAAACTAATATCTTCACCTTTTCCTTTTCAATAGATGGCCTTGTTCATTTATACCGGATGTAATGATTTTCCTTAAAGTAGTAAAATAGGAACAAAAAACTGCAGAGCTTAAATACTATTCCAGGGAAATGCTTACCTTATATTTTGCTGTGTGTATTTCTCTTAGTTCAACCATCTCTATCTCCAGCCGGCCAGCTGTAGAACAGGTATCCTCATATTCTTTTACGAGCTCATTTTCTACTCTCTCACAGTCAGCCTTTGCCAGATTGAATTCTTCCGTTATTGAGGCTATATTACCCTGAATTTTAGGTGAAGATTAGATGTAAATAATAAAAGTATATCACAGAAAACATGTAATTAAAAGCAAATGTTCTCTAGTAAAAGGGTTAGAAAAAACTTTCTGCTTTTGTCACAGAAAATTAACTGCAGCTAACAGCAAATATTCCTCTTTGTGAAATCAAAATAACCAAATTACCACAAATATGGTTGTTAGAGAGGACATTTTTAATTATAAAAATTATATTTTAAAATAAAAATATAAGCATTCATTTTTGGTTTGCAAGACATGTGTTTTAAGTGCTATTATTTGTTTGTTTGTTTATTGTAGTGGTGTTGTTGAATATGTATAAATATTACTTTGTGTAAATCACAAAAATAGACAGCATTACAAAACTATAGCTACTATAATACATGTACAGATAAGCTTTGATGAGCTTTCACATGGACTGGCATCATCTGTCATCTGAGAACCTAGGCTTTAAAGAATTGATGAAAACCTCATATGTTGAGGAGAACACTTTAGATACTGCAGAAAGGGACATCTCGAATTTTTAGGCCCTGTTACTCCTGGCATGCACCAAGCGTAATCACAAATCGCCTAATGAGACATACAGGGTTATTCAGATTTAAAAGTTCATTAACTACATTGACTCATTTGCAAAAATCTGCAACTTGTGTGCTAGGTATGCCATCATTTATTAATTTCTTTTTAACAGTATTGTACAATGTTTGACAGATATTAAATTGTCTATTAATATGATTAATATGAAACTGTCTATTAATAAGATTAAAAAATCAAAAACACTATAAGAATTGAATAGATCTTAAAGCATGAGTGTCACGGAACGCTCGCCTCCTGCAAGGCACATGGTTTGGCCAGCCACATGCAGTGGGAGGACTTTCATTTGTGGCCACGCCTAGACACACCTGTACTTCGTTTTGTCTGTGTGTATTTAAACTCAAGTCAGGGTGTGCGGCGTTGTTGGTCATTGTCGGTGTAATGTCTGAATGTAACGTGTTTATGTTAAATGTATTCCTGTGTATCGTGTTTGTTTAGCGTCAATCGTTTCATGTTCATGTGTATCATTGGTAATGCGTGAGTGCCACTGTCGTTTATTTTAATAAATGTTCGTCCCAGTCGGTGGAGTCTGTGCGTCCTGCCCCTTGCCCTATGGCACTCGGGCCACCACACGTTACAATGTGCTTGAAGGGAAAGTTGTATTTCTAGGTTATATTATTATAGATTATTGGACTGCATATTGGTAGATCACTGATTTAACCTTAACTAAGACTTGACATTCAAAAGACAAGCATCTGTACCATCATACTGTGATATTTTTGAGATCTTACCTCGAGCACTAACACCACTTTCATCTCATTCATTAGCTCCATCTTCAGTTTTTCTGTCTCTTTCTGACAAGCAAACAAAAATGATCTGATTATTAAAACCAGCTGGTAGCTTTATGTTCAAGACAAAGTTTTTCATTTAGTCATTACTCTTAAACTATAGTCACATAGCACAAGAGGGCTGCTCTTCAATTGGCCAATAATTATTGCTTGAAGACATAGAAAAACTGAATAAGAAATTCACCTACTAATTCAAAGTGGGGTCTATGTCTGCCACCAGTTAAGCAACTACCTACACTATTTACCTTATTTCTATACCAAAAATCCCAACAGTTAACAGCCAGACTTTTACTTAGCTTTTTTAATTGTTGGTTGGGGCATCTTGTTTGTGCCAAACAAAAAAATGCTTATTACAGAATAACACAAAGAAGAATCCTTCTAGCACAGCTTTGGGTTTTCTTCTATATACCTTGAATAACTACAAAAATACAGACAAAAGCTTTCTGTGATGTGGTCATAAAAAATTATAGCACTTTTCCAACAAAATGATGCTGGTGCCAGTGCCAAAATTTCTCCTGTTCCACATTTTTTCCACCATAAAAATTTTAAATAATTAAGCTTCTCGGTTGGCAAAATTGGTGCTCATCTGGCCCCATAAACATACTGGTCAGAGACCAAGGAACCCTTGACACAAGCAGCCAAAAGGCAAGGCCTTTCTGTCACTCATAAAGCTATTTAACCACCATTTCCCAGAAATTCACATTTTCCTGTATTTCATTTAATCTGCCAATACATGTAAATTGCTGTCTAATAACTATACATATCCATAACATAACAATTAATAAGCTGTTGTTATCTTGCATGTAATTGTTGTCTTTGACAAGCCCTCTTCATCACATAGATGGTGAAAGACTTCATTCTCTTTCATTTGATATGCTCTCAAAGCAATAACTAATATTTGCAAACAAAGAATGTGTTAAAAGTTGTTTTAATGTTGTCTGTCAACTTCTTGTTCCTGGGATAGGAAATGCTCCCATTTAGATATGTAATCATTCAGCTTTAATAATAGTGGAAAACAAGGACAATTCAACTAGCTTCAATAGCTCCTGGGAACCAGAAATGACAGAAATTTGTTGGTGAGATTCCTAGCTTAATTCCTAGGATTATGCAGTCCCATTGATTGGCTTTTAACTGAGTGCACGTGGCTTCTCACAAAGAGTAGTAGTCTACAATGTCTTTTCCATCTACAGCTTTTAAGGGACACTGGCCTACAGTAAAATAGCATGATAAGGCATCTAGAATGAGGTTTTTCTCACCCTCATTCTCTGCTCCTGCATGAAGGATTGATGCTCCAGGTCCTCCAGACTGGCCCTGGTAGTGGCACACAGGGCAGCCTGCAGGGTGAGCTCTCTCTCGGCCTGGTCTCTCTGCTCCTCATTTTGACTGATCTTTTCTAAGATCTGCTTATGCTCTCCCTGCAGCTGCTTTACTGCCTGCTTGCTACAAAGAGTGAAACAAGGCAAATAGTCCCATGAACACTGTCAAATGTCATCATTTTTTGTTTAAATGTAAAAACCTAAGTTAAAATTTTGAGGTATTGCAAATCAAAATAATGTCTGGAGAATTTTTCATTGTCCAAGGTTAATGCAATATAATCAATGTAAACTGACTGTAAAAAGTAGCCTTCTCAAAAAGCTATCACAATTCCAGCAGAAAGCTGCTGGCACCCTCACTTTTGAAGAGTGGCAACACTGCTCTGTAGTTTTTGCATCATAACTACAGCCTACAAATGTTTCGTTGCTTGACAATAAGAAGTCTTTACATTAGGACCGACAGATTGTTTTTCTACTTCCAATGTATTTACTACAAAGAAATGCTGCCATTGACTTAACCCTCAGTTGCTCAAGTTGTAGGGGTGATCAGTTTTAGTTTGGCATGATTTCTCTTATGAAGCATTTAGGATTTTAGCAAATCAGCTGACAATTCCCATCAGAAAGAGAGATGGCAAAAAATATTTAACATAATAAACACATCTTTGTGAATGTGTTTTACACTTGTGGTAAAACCAGCCCACCTGGACTCTGGACATGACTCCCAAAACACATAAGCATAATGCAGTGAGACAACATCCATAATTAAGTAATGGGTACAACAGTGCTTTGGGTTGCAACATATCAGATGTAAGCGTTCAAACCTTTGGCTGATCTTTTTATTGTAGGCCTCAATGTCCATCCCATGGTCTTTGTTTTGACCATGCAGATGCTGAAGCTCCTGCCGCTTTCCACGGCAGATATCCTCATACTCTAAAACCTTCGCTTCTCTTTTGCCTCTCTGAGAAAGTGACACATCAGGCATTTACAGTTTTGTACATGCATTTGTCATTGTGTAATAGTGACAGATTTGTTATAATGTATGCACAATTATAAACAAAGCAGGGTAACAAGCAGCAGTATAATGAAGCAATGCCTCTATAGGTTCAAATGATTTAGGACTACTGATGCTTGGTCATTCTCTTCCTTCTTAAGCTATTCATAAATACAATGTTAGAAAACTTACAAGCACCAGCTTTCAGAAACAGAATCTTTCTTTATTTTTCCCTCCTTCCTTCCTTTCTTTCTTTTTTAGCTAGTTTATGTATTGTATTTGCAGCATTTCATTCCAGACTTTGATTTATAAATTAAGTTCATGCTCACAATTAATAGGAGTGTATTTTTAGACTGATGAATTTAATGTTTAGACATTAAATTGAGTTGTTTTCACATTTTTCATAATTGATTAATTACAATGTAGATTATTTGTCCATAAATGGATACCAAGCCACAATCTTCCAGAAATAAACACGTTTTATAGAAATATTGAACAGAAAAAAAGAGCTAATTTCACCCAGAATCATAAGGTGATGAGATGATATCTGCATAATAGAAAATATATTTTTAAGATGTTTTTGGCTGTTATTGCCATGATGTTCCAATTCTACACCTCAATCTAGCAAAGACCATCTTATTTTTCTTTCTACTGTTCACACAGAAGTTATTTATGGAGGAGTACCATTTCATTCCAGTTTGAACACTACTTGGATATTTCAATGCTCTGTGTAATGTGCACTCCCATACAAAGTTTTTACGCATGAGACTACTGTTAGAACAAAATGGTGGTGGTGTTTTTTGAACACTATGGCACAGTGACCAAAGGAAATCATGGACCTTTCCTGCCCTCCAGAGGACATGTGGAATGACACTCTTAACATGCTTTTTCAGCACAATGAAATTATTATAAAAAATCACCAATAAGCAATAATAATTTTAGCAATTTATGTTAAATATAAGTACTTACAGTTGCTTGGATCTGTTTTTGAAGGCTTGTAATTTCATCATGTTTCTCCCTCAATTTTTTCTCCTGATCATCTAGCTTTGCCCTTAGTTCCACAACCTTTAAGGAAACAGACTTATCAGCAGTACCAGGAAGACAATGGGAATATAATTTCTTTATAGAATTTCACTGTTTTATATTAAGGAAGTAGGAGAGAGAATCAAACACCCGAGAAGCAATCTTTTGAGAAATATTAATAATACATTATTGTTAATAATTAATATGTTATTATTAATAAAAATATTCAGTCAGGCCTCGTTGTCACCGCTCACCAGTAAACTTGTCACCATGTTCAGAGTAACTCACAGTGGTGTTTATTTTGATCTCCTGTGTTTCTAGAAGCTGAATCTGCTGGATCATGGTGTTAAGTTGTGTATCTTTTAATGCAATATTCTCCTCTGTCTTACGCACTTCGAAACAGCAAAAATCCCAGTAAGACTTCAGATGCTGGAATTCTGTACTGAAATCACAGGAAAGGCACTTTAAATGTATTATCATATTACTAATGTGATCATGATTATATTTATGATATTTATGTAAGAGTAACAAAATGATTTTCAGAGAAACTCAGGTAGTCATTGGCATTGTTAATGTATTTATAACATTTTACATTCTTTTTGATAAGTCAGAGAAATTTCACTAATCATATTTTTGTGTGTGTGTTTCATTCAGTAATAAGCTTTCATCATAAAGTATTCTCCGAATTAGCAATCTGACAATCAGTCCCAGCCATGGTAATACTGTTAGAGGCTGCTTTCATGTATATTTGAGACAGTAAACAGTGGAAATAGTCGAAGAAACTAGCCTGCCTACCTGTAAAACTAAACTGTTAAACAGTAAACCAATTATATCTTGTGTGTCCCACCTTTACCTGGAAATGACCTATTATGAAATTTATATAAGCAAATCTGTATAATTAAATGCCAATTGTATTCATTTATTCAAATGAGACTAAAGGTTTCCTATTGTTTCTTTGTGGCGAGCTGGCAAGTGCACATACAATAGCTATGACGGGTGAAAAGAAAAACATTTTTCTATGCTGTATATTGTACTTCTGTGACTGAAGCCATGAAAAGAAAATGGTTTTGATGCTGTGTCCCTGTGTAATACTGTGGAGATGATTTTTCAAATATTTTTTCAAATATTTTTTTTTATGTACTTATGACTGAATAATAAGAATGATTTCACACTACCAACAAAAAAGGCTGTAAGCCTACATACTTTATCTGACATAGTTTGTAATCACTACTCATAGTTCACCAAAGAATGATCATTTGCTGACCTATAGTACTAGGAACTACTTAAGAATAGGGGAACTACTTAAGGAACTACTTAAGAATAGGCCCAATGTCTTTTTCGACATTGCCAGTGTTAGCTATAACTTTATTAAAAGCTGATGAAAACTAACTGCACAAGTATAGGATATCTTGGTGGTGTTAAGAATAAGAATAATAAGAAATACTCTATTCATCCCGAGGGAAATTTGTGCAAGTTTCAGTGAGACTGAGGACAGAGCTGGGATTTGGGATTGTATTTAGAGTCTGGCATTTTAGTGACCCCCACTGCCTCAACTGATGCAATACAAGAAGTACTGTATGTTCAAAGTGAAATCTGATGATATACTGGTGTTATATAACATCACTGCAAAGGTTGTCATCTTTGCACAGATCTGTGATTAGTTCTATACTTTTCTGTTTTCTTGTTTCTTAACATTGCGTAAAGGCTTTAAGTAAGGGAAGAAAACTTAGGGGACATTTAGAAAATGGCACATCTGTAAAAATCCTCAAACAATATTGGTTGTTACTGACTTACAGTCGATCTTTAAGATGATTTTGGACATCTTTGAGCTCCACAGACATCACTTCTCTTTCTTTATTTGCCTTCAATTCCTCATTTTCCAATTCCTCCTGGGATTTTCTCAGATCATGGGACAGATTGGAGAAAGTGTCATTGACCTAAATGAAATCAATCAAAACATACAATTCAATTTGTATGGCCTACAGGTCATAGAAGTCATGCCTGCAAGTATAAAGAGAATGCTTTATGGGGACTACAGGCAGGATTCCAGAATTTCTATTATTAACTTTAACTTTTATTAAATTTCTATTATCATAACATTTTATTATTATTATTATTATTATTATTATTATTATTATTATTATTATCTTTTACAGAAATAATGTACAGTATAATAATTTTCTATCCATTTCCTTCCCTGTGCCCTGATGACTTAATGACATTATTTGATCATAGGCTAAATTAAACCTGGTTTTGTTTCTAACAACATTCATTTGTTTTTAAAATAGTAAGCTATTTTGTTAGAGTTAAGAAGCTTTTATTGTCATTTCAGCTATAGACAGGTAAACTGAAGCGAAATAATATTCCACCAGGGCCATGGTTCAACAGAAATGGAAAACATAGGGGCAGTGGTAGTTCAATGGTTATGGTACTTGACAAGTAATTAGAAGGATGTCAGTTCAAGCCCCACCACCAACAGGTTGCTACTGAGCAAGGCCCTTAACCCTCAGTTGTTCAAGTTGTATTTAGTCATAATTGTAAGTTAAACACTATAAATGTAGCATAGGTGTAAACAATAATTGTGAAATACAGATAACATATCTGTAACACTGACCAGTGCATGACACCAGTTGGGTGGATGTGCAATGGATCACCACACTGTGATATTTTAATGCTTACAGCAGTCATTGAGGTAACAGCTAGTACTCTAATTTAAGAACACAAAGGAATACAGTATTTGTTAAATATTTGTTGTCAGTTTCTGGGAGTTGAGGAGTCTGATGGCATGGGGGAAGAAACTACTACAGAGTCTGCCTATAAAGGTCTGAATGCTTCAGTACCTCTTCCATGAAAGTAGGAGAGAGAAGAGCTTGCATAAGGGGTGTGTGGGCTCAGATGCAGTGTATGTTGTAAATGTACATGATGATGGTGTGTAGAGAGACCCCAATGATGTACTTGGCTGCCATCAATATTCTCTGCAGGGTCTTGTGGTCCGAGTCAGAGCAGTTCCCAAACCAGGAAGTGATGCAACAGAAAGTTCAGGATCCAGTTACAGAGGGAGGTGTTCAGGCTCAGTGGTCTTAGCTTTTCAATCAGATGCTGAATTGTGTTAAATGCTGAACTGAAGTCTATGAACAGCAGTCCTTTTGGTCCAAATGGACCAGGGCCAGAAGAAGGGCGGGGGGCAATTGCATCATGTGTTAAACGCTTGGGGCACTATAAGAAGGGGCTACATTGAGGGGGACAGCTGCATCGTGAAATGCCTCATGACAAGCACATGATGATAGGTGTGAAGCACGTCATGATGATGGGTGTGAGCGTGACAAGACGGTACTCATTGAGGGAGGACCCTGAAGACTTCTTTGGCACAGGTGCCCTGTAATTGGTGATGGGCTGAATGCCCTGCCGCATGCTTCATGTGCCTTATGAGTCTTGGAAGTGTCCATAGATTCTCTGAGCATGTGTGCACTTCGCATTCCTGACAGCCTGGGATAATTTGTCCCTTGCTGTTCTCAGGGCCACTTTGTCACCTGCTCTGAAGGCTTTATCATGTCTTCAGCAGCATATCCGCCTCAGCAGTCATACACAGCTTCTGGTTAGGGGGTGTGGCAATGGTTTTAGAGACAGTAACATTATCATTGTACTTGCTGATGTAGACACTCACTGATGCTGTATACACCTCCGAGTTTATGGAATCGCTGTCATTTGCAGCTTCCCTAAATATGCCCAAGGCGGTGTGCTCAAAACAGTCCTGAAGAGCATGGATGGCTCCTGCTGGCCAGCTTTTCACCTGTTTCAGATAGGCAGTCTGTATGCTGGTATTAGTATAACAGAGTTGTGGTCTGAGTGTCCAAGGTGGGGGCAGGGCTCTACTCAGAATGCCTTGTGGATGTTTGTGCAAACAATATCCATGTTCACCCCTCTTGTTGCAAAGTCTACATGCTGATGGAATTTAGGGAACACAGACAATCCATCTAGAGCGCTTCATTAGCATTGTTGATGGTGGGGGGGGGGGGGTATACACCACAACTCTTTAAACAGAGCTTCTAAGGATTTCTGTCTAGTCTTAACACATATGACCATTACTGACTCTCTTTCCAAAATACTGAGGAAAAACAATATTAAAAAATACAGATCTTTCTGTAATAAAACAAAGAACCATATGTGATCTGTGGGAATGGAACAGAAAAAGGTTCCACAGAGATCAGGTGGAATCCTTCAGGGAACCATATAGCACATTAACATTTAAAATTTAATTTGGTAATTTTTTAAAGATGTGTTTGAAACCCTTTTCCAAGGTGGGCTCTGCAATCATCAGAAATGGTTCTATATAGCACAATTTGTTTCTAAAATAACAGTTACCCCCCCCCCAGTCTTTTAAAGTAAATGATAAGCATAAAAGGCCCGAACAAAGCATGGCTGTTCTCACCTGGGCTTGGGCCGATTTGATCTGTTTCATGACTTCACTCTCTAGCTGTAGCTTCTCCTTCATGAGCGGCCCATGTTTCTGCAGGAAATCAATATCATCATCCAGCTGGCGGTTTTGCACCTCCACGTGGTTTAGGCTGCTTCTCGCTCGTTGCCTTTTTTCTTGGCACAGTTTAAGATGCCACTTGAGCTCGGCAATGTCCCCAGTGCAGACCTCATATTCTGGGGAAGAGCCACAACTTAGGCTGGTGCGAACACTACAGTAAGACTTAATAATCAGCAAACGTCTATTCCCCTTTGCATCATAATAGTCAAGTTGACAGATATTATTTATGGTAAAGCCAATAATTTCACTCATGTGCATAGACTATAATTAAAAAGCAAATTTCTGTACCCCTAATGATGCTTTTAGGTTACAGAACTGCCTAACAAACATCTGCATTAGGAATAATATAGTATTCAGCACCACTCTCACTGACCTAGCTGCACTGCTGCTGGGAACTGCTGTTGTTTCCATAGAGAGAGAGAATCCTGTTTCATCCTCAGCCTCTGGGCCCTTTGCCATTCATCTCGCAGAACCTCCCTGGCCTCCTGCCTCCCTGACTCCAGCCGTTCAACAAGAGACAGCACCTCCAGGAGGACTCCATCCATGCCAGCTATACCTTTCCAGAAAAGGTCCAGTGTCTCGTTTTCTATAGAGAAAGGGACAGAATAACATGTCTAGATATTTGGGATTTGTTTGTATTTTGAGAGTATTTATCAAAGAAAACAAAAAACATACCATAATTACGCAGAAGACAAAGACCCCTGCCTTCAATACACAATTCAGTAGATGTTACAGGGACTGTATAGTTGGTGGAATCAAATCTAGGGAATAATCATAAATTAAACCAATAAACAGTACAAATAAATAATTACTGTACCATACTGATGTAATTTAAGTTATGATAGCATGAGTATGATTCTTACCGCCAGATGACACCATTTTGATTTCCCCCCCCAGAATGATCTTCCTGATTATCAATTCCCTAAAACAGAAGCACCTCATTTTCCATCAAAAGTGTTCAGCTAAGAGACACTGAATATATTTTAGGTCATGATTCTGTCCATCTCCAAATGCTGAGTTAAGTCATGCTAATTCAAGTCTAAAATATCTTGATACCGTCACTCATTTTTGTGGTGCTAAAAACACTCAGGCTTCTGTCATTCTGTCTGCCTTCTCTTGGACTAGTCAGACTGGGCCAATGTGAAATTTGCACAGACATCTATCATTCAGAATCAAAATATTGTTTTTTTTTTGTTTTGTTTTTGTTTTTAGAAATCTTTCAAACTTGTGCTACAAAGAGCTAAGTTGTCAGATCCCCCTATCGGAAAGTCAGACAACTCACACCAAACCACCCTCAAGGAGTCAGTTAACACATACATATATAATACATATATAACTTTTTCCAGCATGGAATATTCTTAAATTTGGGACAAAAGTATGCTGCATACCTAAACACATCAGCACCAATCATTAAAAATCTGGAATTTTGTCTGTCCTTTTGTTCATATTAAATAAGAGTATGACAGACAAAATCAGAAACAATAATATAAGGCCTTTTAAAGTTTAAAAAATTTGGGCAGCAAATATCTTTGCTCATCTACTACATTTGGTGTAAGGTTGTCATTATGTACAGCATATTTTTTGATGAGCAATCTCTTGAAAATTATGTTCTAAAGGGAGCAGTGTTTAAAAATGGATCTTCAAAACTCCAGAAGTGTAATGCTTATAAAAGTATATATTTTACATGCTGTCACTCTAAACGATTGTCTGGGCTATACTGTATAAAGTATTCATGTTATGATTTAGAATCATATTTTGTAATATACAGAAATGTGGAAATACTGGGACTCTCGACCATTGATATGTATGTAGCTCTAATATGGTACTACTTCTACTGGCTCTAATATTAACTTGTCATCTTTCTGTCTAGTCTCTAGGTGTTTATTCTCAACTACCTGCTGGCACCAGCTCCCCAGTTTGTTCTTTAGCTCTTGAATATGGCTCTTTGCTTTCTTCACACATGGCACTGGAGTGTTTTCCAGTTCAAAGCTGTGACTGACGTAGACTCTCTGTAGCTCTCGCTGGTCTGAACAGCAAACCAAAGAATTTTCAGTACAACTATACTGTGCAGACCTGGACAGCAGTAATACAAAGTCTTAACTTGAGAGTGGGGACACCTTTACTAATTTGAATAGTAGTCCAATATTTACAAAACTATAACACCACTGCCTTTTTATGAAATACTGCGCACCTTGTAAACTGTCTCCAACTTCCCTGGAGGGACTTTGTAGTAGCTCAATGTCAGGCATTGAACAAGATGAATCTGGGAAAATAAGAAACTTTAGTTGGGTTAGGTTTTCACAGGTTTTTTTTCTGTAGTACCTTGGAAAAGATGACAAACAACACATTTTTGAAAATAGACCTACTTAGTGTTAGTAGTAAGAGTTAGTATTCTTCTTGTAAATATTCAGCATAATTAACATATAACAGATACAAATTACATCATGCTGTTAAAAGTGACATCAGTTTACCTCAGAATCATTACTCAGTAAGAGTATGTATTTGTATGTAATGTTTAGGAAGGTGACACATATCCTGCAAATTAATTCCAGGACCCAAGGTTTCCCAGAACACTGCCAGAGCAATCACACTGCCTTGCCTCATTCACATAGAGCATCCTGGTGCCATCTGTTCCCCAGGTAAGTGATGCACATGGACCCCGCCCATTCATGTAAAAGAAAATGTGATTCATCAGTCCAGACCACCTTCTTCCATTACTCCACGGTCCAGTGATGCTCACATGCCCTTTGTAGGCACTGTAGTAGACAGACTGGCTAGCCTTCACTCCTTACATGCATCAGTGAGCCTTGGGTGCCCATGACGCTGCCACCAGTTCCTTGGACCACTTTTGAAAGGTACTAGCTAACCCCTGGTAACTGTGAACACTCCACAAGTAATTTTGTAGATACTCTGATCCAGTCATTTAGCCATCCCAATTTACTCCTTGCCAGAGCTACTCAGATCTTACACTTTCCCATTTTCCTTCTTCCAACACTTCAAGAACTAACTGGTCATTTGCTGCCTATATATAATATATCCCACCACTTGACAGGTGTCATTGTAACGAGATAATCGATGTTATTCACTTCTCCTGTCAGTGGTTGTTAATGCTGTGGCTGATCGGTAGGAAGCTAGCTAGTTAACTGTAATTAATTAATATTCTGATAAATTGCAACTTATCAGAACGTAACTTAAGTTTGAATGACGACGCATAGCTACACTAGCATTAGCGACCTGGCTATTTAGCTAACTTACCTGGTTATGTCCAAGGCCAAAGCAGCAGATGACTAACAATTAACGTTGCAAGCTACCATTAACTGTCCAGCTATATCTGACAGATGCTTATCGCGCATCATATCATTTTTGTGTCTACCCTAAAACGGTTCCTAAGCAACAAGCATGCAAACCAACGTTCACTGCTGGAGATCTGCTTTCTGTAGCTACAATACAGGAAGTGCGGAAAAGTGGAACAAAACTCTCCCACCTAACTTTTATATGGGTGCTTTATATAAAGAAAATATTATTCAGGTAGTCTGCACAATTTTATCTTTGAATAAAGGTGCTAGAATGTTGCGCAGAACAGTTTAAGTACTTGTGAAATGGCCAGTTGCCGACTTTTAGAAAACACATAATAGCTCCGTAGTAATTATTAATATTTTAGAAAACATTGTGGACGATTAATAAATCACGTATGAAATATCGCCTAAATGCGGGTTTTTTTTTATATAAGCAACGTTAGGGCATAGCCTACTAGAGAGAGATTCCGCATTACGTCATTGAGAGAGAGCGAGAGAGAGAGAGAGAGAGAGAGAGAGAGAGAGAGAGAGAGAGAGAGAGAGAGAGAGCGCGCGCGAGCGCGCAAAGGAAAACCCGTCTGGAAACTGAATTCGGTCCCAGTTCACACTGCAGCTGCAAAATGCTGGGAATCATGATACCTTAGTTTAGCATTAATGATATGCATGGTCATTTTGATTATGGGCTTTTGGTGTCACTAACGTATTTGGCTATAAAACAGTTTCCGCGATACCTTGGAAGGAAGCATGGTGAGTAGCAAGTGCACTGCAAACTGGATTATAGTTGTGCTAGGACTGTGCTAGCTCACAGCAAACTCTCCTTCACCGAAATGCCTGTACAACATTTTACAGCTTTACTTTTACATAGGGGATTACTGCCATGTCCGTGTGACAAAAGATGCTTAAAATACCCTCTGAGGTTGACAGAAGATAACAAATCAGGGCTTTAGAATCTGTTGTGCTAGTCAGATTTTGTTGTCAATTTAATTTGTATTACATTGTTTTGTATGTAAACATGTTTTGTGGTTGTTACATGCCCTCCATTACTGCTGTGGTTTTCACTGAAACGTGCTTAATTGGCGTAGTTGATCTCGCCGTACATTTCACAGCGGGAAATGCATCTTCGGCAATTGTCAATTGCAATTAACCATGCGTAGAGAGTAAAAACCAATTATTTAAATGTACTGAAATAGTATATGAAAAAACGTCGCCAAGACTCATTTGATTAGTCCTTAACATGTAGTCATCAGTCAACTCATCAGATAGTTTGCAAAGTGAATCAAGCAGTTATCATAACCATTTGCGTGAACTTAATTAAATAATGTTTTTAAAATCGGCCTGATTCCTACTTTTTATTGGTTACTGCATACAAGACACAATCATTAGTAAAAACGTGATTCATGCTGAGGAACCAACTGGATTAATTAAATCAGAGTTCTGTTCTGATAAATTTAAATTTTATTGCAAATTGAACAACACTAACAACAGCTGACCTGTCTGGTTGAGCAAACATGGATTAAGGTACACTTATATTGTAGAATTTCATAAAATTCTGGCACCATTATAACAGAAATGTAACGCACCAAAACACTTCTGCATCGTAGCAGGTGCTACACAGACTGAACAAGCTCAGGTCCTAAACAGACTGAATAATGCAGGTACTATATGGACTGCTTAAGCAAAAGTGCTATACAGACTGAAAGGTATTTGATGTTAACTAAAAAATCTAAAAGTGATTTTTGCATTCCATTTATGATTTTATTTTTTTTATGTATTTTGTATTTTCTAAAAAGCTAAAGAGTGTGGTTGGACGATGCTTCACTCCATAGTTCTCTATTGAAATCTAAATGCAAAGACCACTAGCCAGCAACAAAGATAAGATGTTTGACTTGGTTTGTTGAACTGATCGGACAGGTAGCTCTGTGGTAATTACTTTATATGGATGTCATGAATAACTGTGGTTTGCAAAGGAGTCGTCTTCTTAGAATCCCACCATGAGCCAAATAACGCATATATTAGACCTATAATATATACTGCATAAATTGCTGTTGGACACTGCATTAAGTGCTGTTCTAAATGGTGTAAGGATTTTAATAATGGAAGTCATTACCTGTGTGTCTTACTCTTTCTAAACCAGATCATGGTTTAGAGTGGGAAAATCTCTGAAGAGAGAGCAACTACGTGCAATATGGGTAATTACTATGCCTTAGCAATGTAACATTACAGGCCATAAATTACAATGATCCTTAGCCAGGCATGCCACTGTAACCTCGTTATTTCATTAGCTTCATATATTATGCTTGTCTAAAGAGAGAGGCTCCATGGAACGTAGTGACTACAGCTGGAGCTAAGTGAGCTTGGTCTGAGGTGAACAAGAATGTGAGTCTCGCTGATGTGAAGTTAAAGATAGAGGCATTGCAGACCGTTTCTAATTTCAGTGAGCCGCCCACACAATCACTGTTGCCCTCTTGAGCCTATTGAGGAGCAAGAGGGTGTCTTCAGCAGGAGCAACATTACATGGTATGGTGGTGACACATGGTATATGTGGTCAGAGAGAGAGATTTGGACCATGGTGCTCTCCAACAGGTATGTCTTAATGTCACAAATGCCTACAGCATTTGTGCACTTGAGAACAGCAGTTGCATACCTGTTGTGTCTATCATGACTCTTCAGTTTGTCTATTAACTTCTTTCATTTATTTAGTTCAGTGACTTGTGTGCTTTGAGTTTAGATATTCAGTCTTATTTACATTCAGTAATGTAGAATATTTTATTGGGTCCTTTTCTGGTCAATATGTGGTTTATGGGGATATCAGTTGTTGGCTAGTGTTGCTGTGCTCTTGAATTCGGAGCAGCACAGTCTCTAAATTGTGCGTTTCAGGCTGAGCACTGATGTGATGAATGGGTTTGGAAGAGTTCAGTCTGAGATTGCTAGATCAAAGCGCTGTTTTCTTCTGATCATTTAATCCATGTACTGGCAGGTGATGGCAACATTTGGAACAGACTGCCTCAGTTATGAATCAGAGAATTCAAACTTGCCATTATTTTTCCATAAAGCTGAATGCTTTTTTATTTGTGCTGGAGTTTGTTTGTAACACTTAACTCCAGGTTTTACACTTAAACTAACTTTTTTCAGCATAAAAGGTTTGTTCAACTCAACTGCAAGTTTATCTTATGGTTCATCCATTGTTTGTGGGTACTATGCCTTGGTAAATTAGCTGATTGCCATGTTAAGCCATGCTGTGCAGTAAAAAGTTGGCAAACTTTCTGAAACCGTAAATGGGATCAGTGTAGCAATGCCTTAAAGATTATGTAAATATATCCAGATTGAAGTCAAGTAGCTGAATTTCCAAATATCTCCATCAAATATAAATGCTAATAAAACAGGGAGAAATGTTTACCTTACTGCTGTGAAAGAGACCTCTGATCTCTGATCCTGCCATAACAATGACAAGTGACGACAGCAAAAATGGGCTGTACTAGTAAAGTTCTCACTGGAATCACACTGGAATCAATATATTATTTCCAGTCAGATATGTGTGTACTGAGTGAAAGCTGTTGTGTTTTAGAATAATAATGACTTCTATATTTTATGTGTTCTTTTAGGCTGGTAGGACAGCTTTAAGTCAGGGCTATTTTTAGCATACTTCTGTGTTCTCTAAATGAAGTTCTGACACACCTCATACACTTGGCAACATGACCCTGGAGTTCCACTAGAGTCTAGAGTTGTATGATATGAGCACATCGTATAGTGATTATATTGTTACATGCTGCAGCTGAAATGGGGGTGTGTGAAAACATAATAAAAGAAAATGGTTGTGTGCACCACATCAAAACAGACTACACAGCACACTCAAATGGCACACAAGATACAGTGACCTTCCCTCTTCTTCTCAAAGAACCTCAAAGGGGGAAGAGCTATTGCTCCTCCTTTTGGGACAGGGATGGTTGGGTTCTCTGTTGCCATAGCAGTGGATCACATGATCAGGTGGGCAGTGTTAGATTGCATGGGACAGTGTGCAGTCAGCCGTGGCTTAAGCATACCATGGTGATCAGCCTTGTGCATGTGGCAGTCTCTCTCGTGCTTCCCAGTGGCGAATATTGTCCCTATGAGTGTGTATTTAAAAGTAATGCACTAGTTCCCATGCATTAACTATTCTTAATAATGGTTATTTATTTTATTTATCCTGCTTTTTTATTGATCTTGCTCTCAATGTGTAGCACTATTCTGTAATTCAGAAGTGTCTTAGCCTTTTCTGATGTGCAATTAAGGCTTATGGGGAAAAAGATATTTAACATGTTTTGACCACTGGATTAACTGGTGTGCTGGTGCTTATAAAGAGCATCTGAAGTGATGTTAAAGACAAATTCTTAAATTCTTTGTGTCAGTTTCTCTCACTCAAGGCCACAGGGTAGCACAATGTCTCTTGTCTGAGTTAATGTATTCTTTTGTCTTTTTGGCAGAATGATTGAAGACCCAGGCAACAGCACTATGGTGGACAAAAGACAACTGTTTGTAGAGATGCGTAAGTGTCTCAGTGTGAATCTGTTACCATCAATATTTCCACTGATTCTAAAAGCAGCATGGTAATGATACTTAGAAGACATCTATTATTAATGCTGGCAAAATTAATTTTTTAGGTTTTGATAGTTGTCAGCAAATGTAAAGTTTAATAGAGAGATTCGTGGTATACGACACAGTAAGAACATGTCATTTTGATCCATAGGCAACCTGGAGTTGGATTCTATCAGGTTGTCCACCTACAGAACAGCTTGCAAGCTCAGATTCATTCAGAAGAGGTGCAATCGTGAGTAAGAGTAGCACAAACCCAGATATGATTACAAGACTGATCAAGACAGTGCAGTGATACGACCTGTGTTTTGTCAACACAAGCTTCATAATTGAGGTGCAATTTTCAGCTGTCAGTTTGCTAACTAGTAGCAAACACTTCCACTTCTGTTATAATCCAGTGCCAATATGCTGAATGATAATTTTAATATTGTATTATACACTATCCAGTATATTGTGTATGTTGTCATGTTTACATCTTTTGGCTGACAGCTAAATTAACTAATATTATTTTTAACAAGGAAAACATCATTTGTATTTAATACTTTTTGATTGGCTGAAACTAACACAATGACAGATGGATCAGCCAATCAACTACTAATCAGTACCAGCAAGTTTGCGAAAGATGGAAGATTAAAATTTTGCCTGACACTGAGAGCCAGTGTGTGATGGAAATATGTGTGCCCAGTTTCTTGTTCATGGAAAACAAAACAATATCCATCCATCTGGTGATTTAATAAGACAGCCAAACTAGATCAATGTTTTCTGTTCCTATTAGAGCATGACTGGCCAGGTCTTCAGATAAAATTAAAAGACAGGCTGTGATGTTTGCTGTTTTGACAAGCAACTGATTTAAAATAAAATAAGTAAATAAATAAATAAATACATAAGTGAAACTCCTATTGCTACCACCATTGCAATGGGTTTTAAATTTCCACTGCTAAGTGCTGCTTGCGTCTCACAAAACATGAGCATGTAAACATAAACTTAAAAACTGTAAGGGAAAAGGGTTTAGCTCCATGGTTATATAACAATAAACTCGAGCTGATGCAAAGCATACGAGCTGATGCAAATGACAATTATGGACAAATGCTGCAGAAAAAGGTGTGAAATGAATTACTTGACAAAAACTGCATAGCCTAAGGAATAAACTGATATAGAAGTATACTCTTACACCCTTAAATCCTGCTAAAGAGATACATTTGAAAGCTAAACAAATTGTCAGGTACCATGTCAACTTAAGTAGGTATAAAAAAGAAACCCAAAAAGATAAAAGAAAATTTCTCAAGGGTTAAGCCTTACAAGAAAGACCAATTCCCATTTTTAGAAACACAAATAGTTTATCACACTTGTTTTTGTAAGGCTATCCTTGATAGTCAACAGTTTCACATAGATAGTCCCCTGTAGTCCCCTGCCCAAAAATTGGTATTTGCCAATCACTCTAGCAGAAAGAAAGCCTAGATTCATCTGACCCTGAACACAGGATAACTATAATTTGAAGTACATATGAGAACTTCTAGGGGTGAGCAATATGATAATGTCATGAAAATACATCAATAATTCTAGTGTTTGATACTTCTAGTACTTCTAACACCAACAGCTTGTTTCATAAAAGAAATTATCAAGAGTGGTGACACAATTAAAACTGCATAGTAACTATGCATAGTAACTGCTTGGATATATATGGATATATTTATTTTATATATTTATATCTATTTATTTTATAAATGGCTTATTTTGTAAAAATAGATCTAAACATTGCACTCACGGTCTTTTTTATGATCTACTGTACTCCTGTTTTGTGGGTGTCCAGTTAATTATCAAATCTAGAAAAGCTAAATTTACATTACATTTACCTGACTCTTTTATCCAAAGTGACCGAATTTATGAGCGAATACATCTTGAGCAACTGAGGGTTAAGGGCCTTGCATAGGGGCCCAACAGTGGCCTCTAGGCAATGGTGGAACTGGAAACCTTCTGATAACTAGCCAAGTACCTTAATCACTGAGCTACCACTGCCTTAAATAATGCAATACACATCATGAATTGTGAAAGTTTCATGTATCATTATATTTTTATGTTTTTGCCATACTGCCCACCTCTTAATAACTACCAGTTCTGATATTTGCTTCCTTTACATAATCATTGTAAGAACTGTCCCATGTTTTCTGATCATAGTGCACTTGGTGGATATTTGGAATATCATCGAAGCATTTCGTGAAAATGGACTCAACACCATGGAGCTCAACACTGAGCCCACAGTGTCACGACTTGAAACAATATTGTCCACCATCTTCCACCAGCTGAACAAGCGCATGCCCACCACGCACCAGGTCGACGTGGAACAGTCTGTCTTGCTGCTGCTCAACTTCCTGCTGGCTGCATATGACCCGTGAGAGCTTCTTCTGACTTATGGATAGGGACGGCTTAGCCAAGCTGCTCCTTTTCCAATTCCAACTTTGCTGCAAGGGTCATTTGGCATTAGGTTCCACTTCCTTTCCCCAAACAAAGGGTGGATTGTCATTACTGCCAGCTCCTCATTATGATGAAAAGGAAAGTAGTATAATGGCACTGGGATGGCTGTCAGCAGAAAAGTGTTGACACCACCAACTTGTTAATCATTAGTTACATGAACATGCTAAACCAAACACCAATACCCAATAAAATGTAACATTTATATGCATCCATAGGTCTCAACACGTGATCTGTAGTCTACCAGTTTAACTTTGGCTTTTAGAAATGGTATGCCATTTCAATCCCATTTTTGATGTTCTTTTTGTCATGATTGAAAGGACTGTGTGATGCTAAAGTGGCAGTGGAGTATGACAGACATGTGGCCATGCTGATTCAGCAGCAGGGCTTCTCCATACCCCCGCTGCTCCTCTAGCAACACTCCTGCAGTCTGCTGGCTTTGCAGGAATGTGTAAATGCATGTGGAGTGGTGGGGAGTATAGGGATTAGGGGGCCAACCGAGAGAGGGTGGGTGTCTCTCTCTCAGATTTCTGATTCAGTTCTGCACAATGTTTAGGAGCTGTGCTAAAATTAGACTCTCAGCCTCAAAGGTACCCCAGAACTAGTGGATATTGAATAAAGGACTAAATGTGTCACCTGTACCTAAAGCTTCTCTGAAAGTGCATGTTTGTTAGTGCAAAATCTTAAATGTACTTTTTCTTTCAGGGAGGGTCTAGGGAACATTTCAGTATTTGTCATGAAGATGGCCCTTGCTACAATATGTGGGGGAAAGATTTTGGACAAATTAAGATGTAAGCTCCACCTTGAATTTTACCTTTGGACTGAGCCATTGTAATCTTGATTGATGATAAGTTAAGTTGCTAAATGTGTTCTTTTTATCATAATTTGACAAGGTCACAGAATCATTTTCATGAAAGTCATTTTAAGTTATTAAATAAACAGGACCTTGACCTTGTATAGTGGCTTACTGGAGTCATAGCTGGTATTTTAACTTTGTGACTCTCTTTTATAACTTAGTATTCTTATATCTCTAGCACCTGTGTTGGTTTGCTGATGCACAATTTTGCAAAAATACGTTTCATCATCAGAACATTACATTGCTCTTCACAATTATTGCCATGCTCAGCAGTGATGATAAAAAAATGTCCTTGTTCCCAACCAGGTGAACACTACTTTAAAAAACAGGGCCTAATAAATAGCTATTTAATCATTATCTAATAATTTGTTAATTAATTGTAATAATTATATAATTGATTTGTATGATTTAATAAATACTGTAGTTTGAATTGGAACATTTATACTTCTTATTTACATATTTGCTTTAAAATTGCTTTCTAATTAAGCTTCGTGCTTTAGCTTTATTTTAGTTTCTGTTAACATGTAAGAAAATCATACTGCACCACTTGTATCAATAGCTTTGCTATATGAGCTCTATTTTGTGCCAGACAATTTACTGTAAATGTTTTAATAATACAAATATAATTTATTAATGACAATTTTATAATTCTTTACAATCATTACCAAACATTTAGATAATGATTTGTATTTATATTTACTAGGACCTTTTGCTAAAAGTGTTACCAAACATTCTTTATTAAGAGAGGGTTTCATAGGAATGTGGTTTGGGATTTTTTCCATTTAATTTACCCTTTCGTATTTAAAAGGTCATCCATGGACTCGTCTTTTCAATTTGTATAAATGAAATTTATAGCAAACATGACGAGCATAATGCACAAATGACAGAATGAACAAATGAAATTAAAGCAAAAGACCATGAGTAACTATATATCAGGTCCATAGTTTCCAACAGCTGAAGAAGTGGTGTATCTGACTGTGTGTGGAATAAAGAGAGAGATGGTCATGCAGGAAAGAGATTAGTCCTACTTTGATGTAGGCTTGAGCCTCTGCGATACTCCACATGCAGTTGCATGGATTTTTCTCTTTTTTGTGACACAGTTCCCACACTGATACTGTCTTAAGTTCTATAGGTCTATGGTGAGTACTGGCTAGTACAGTTTTCCATATTGGCTTGGTATTAATTGTGTAAACTTCATACTTTATCTGCTATAAAAAAAATGTTAAATATTAAGGCACATAGCTTTGTTTTTTGTAATATGTGTTGTAGGCTGCATAGCACCATTAGCTAACACCTTAGCACATTACCCTATCACTCATTACTGCTGAATGCTGTAAGTTTCTGCTATAAGGCTCTAGTATATTCGACGGTGTGGGTTTGAATCCCACTGATGTCAAAAGTCCTCAGTTTCTGCAATGGCTTTCCTTCTAGCGTGCTACTATTTGTGCCACTAGTTGCAAAATCAACATAACATTGTACTACTATATCAGCATGTTGTTTCTTATATTAGCCTATATTTTCCTATTATAGATAGCATCAACATAACTATGGCTCTGGGGAATGCTTAAAACGTGTGGGGGGGGGGGGAGGAGCTGAAATGGAAAGTGCTATAGCTGGGACCAAGTACTGAAGGAATCTGTAGATATGCCACATGGAAGAAGTACCTCAGATCCCTTACTCTGTTCTGCAGCCTGTTTAAAATATAGGAGTGGAAGACTAGTGATTTTATATTGGGAGGGTGCAAAAAATACTACATTTAGGTGATACTATAATTGTGTCCTATGTGTGTTTTGGAAAACAAGTTAGTCATCACATTATCAAATGGCCATATAATTTTATCAGAATGCTAAGCACTGAATGTGATAAAGCTACAGCTACAGTACATTTTTTTTTTCTTTTTCTTTTTTTTTGGTTGTTTAAATGAACTCAAATTGCTGCTCCTCTGTCTACAAATATGCAACGTAACAATAACAAAATTTTATTGTTAAAATGAGTCTCATGTAAACCTAGGTCTGAAATTTTAAGCAGTTTTTTTCTTATACAAGATGTGTTCAGGCTAACTTCATAAAGATGTTGGGCATAAAATCAATTTGCATTCTGTACTATAAAGTCAGAATATTGACAATAAACCAATGGTCCATTAGTTTTAACACATGCTTTTGTGCATTCTTTCTAAGTACATTTCAGAGTTTCCTAAATCTTCATAAGATCAGATCAGCTATAAATGGTAGAGCGAGTATTACACAGAACACGCACTCTCTCTCATTTAACGTGATGATTTTGCAAAACAGGACTCATTACATTTACATTCTTTTGTTGTTGTTGTTGTTGTTGTTCAGATATTTTTTCTCAGATTGCCGACCCTACAGGCCTGATGATTTATTCACAGTTTGACCAGTTTTTGAAGGAGGTCCTCAAATTACCAGCCACTGTTTTTGAAGGACCATCTTTTGGCTACACTGAACAGACTGCCAGGACTTGCTTTGCACAACAAGTAGGTACAGTTTTACTTTCTATATTTAACCAGCTCTGTGTCATTTCAGTAATGGAATTTTATTGCAATTGACAGATTTCTAGGGCTTTGCTGCAGGCTGTACTTCACTGTCAAGAATAGATTCAGAGAATAATGAATGCTCTTCTATTATTTTGTTATCAGAATCAAATTATTTACACTTAGTGTTATATACAACTCTGCTTCCCAGTCCTGGAGTATCTGTGCAATGCATGGTGTGTTTCCCCTACTTGTAACACCCCTGGTTTAGTGAACATGCTCATAGTCAAGCCATTAACAGCAGTGGTAGTCTAGCACAAGGACAGAGAATCAACAATCTTCATTATCCAGTTTTGTGTGTGTGCTAAAAGTAAATAACTTCCTGAGCTTTAAAATAAACATGACTAGTTGGGGAAAGATGCAGCTACACCACAGTTTGAGCTTGGTTTTACCAAACACACTGTCACAAATGCCAAACATCTTACTAGAAATGTGATTATCAGCATGTTTGTATTTGTGAGCATAGAAATGAAGACCACTCGTGCATATGTCTGGCTGTGACTGTTGTATTGCTGGCTATTTTCCAGAAGCAGGTTTACCTAAACGTCTTCCTGGATGTGCTCATGTCCGATCCACCCCCACAGTGTCTCGTCTGGTTGACACTCCTGCATCGCCTGGCTAATGTGGAAAATGGTAAGGTGTATTTTTGACTACCGTTCAGTACAATATCGAAAACCTGAAAAGATTCAGGTTGTCATAGGCTGATAATATAATGTATTACTATAGTATTAGTATTAGTATACTGAATTCTCCACCTCTTTTTTTTGACTGGCTCCTCATGACATTGCTAAAAAGTTGAGAGATTCGCTGCATCTCAAATCAGTTCCTAAAGGTGCCATGTGTGATATGGTGCTTGGTCATACTCACAAGCGGCAGGGAGATAATGGTAGGGGTCACTGACAATCCATCTTCTGAAATTCTCCTTGTATGTCATAGAAAAGAAATGTACCATCCTAGATCCATGGTGTTGTATTGTGACTAGGAAAGACACAAGGACTGGGAAACAAATTTACACAAATGGACTGGTTAAAAAAGCATAGAGCCATATAAATGGTGGGTCCCTAATGTTTTCTGTCTTTTAGTCTTCCACCCAGTTGAGTGCTCGTGGTGCCACAGCCAAAGCATGATGGGATTTCGTTACCGCTGCCAACAATGTCATAATTACCAACTCTGTCAGGACTGCTTTTGGAAGGGCCATGCATCTGGCTCCCATAGCAACCAACACCAGATGAAGGAATACACATCATGGGTAAGAGTGTGGTTTTGATTGTCTGTGTGTGTGTGTGAGGGGGGGGTGAGCTGTGGCTATAGAATACCCCCCCCAGTGGCTATAGAGTAAAGCACAACCTGCTTATATGCTTTATTTATAATGGCTTTAAAAATGAGTCGATTTAACAAATGATGATCACTCAAATTAATTTTGAATTATTATTTATAATAATTATTACCTATTGTACAGCAATATAGATTTTAAGGACAATGAAGAGGTCCTTTAAGAATTGTTCTGTTGAGGCATAGCACTGTAGGACTAAGGCATGCGGGATAGTGGCAATGGCCTTAATTTTATAATTAAATTACTTAATAAGACCTCAAAATGTCAGCACCTTGCTTTATCTTTGTTTATTTTTTATGCTTTCAGCACCAGATTTGGTGCCATTTTCAAGACAAATCAGCAGCTAGCAACAGATATGCAGCACTAGAGATAAATCATAAATCACCTTTCAAGATAAACCATCTGTATCATTTGCATCGATCATGTTTTCGTTCTTCAGAAATCTCCTGCTAAGAAGTTGTCAAATGCCCTGAGTAAGTCTCTGAGCTGTGCTTCAAGCCACGAGCCACTCCACCATATGTTCCCTGATGTTCCAGAGAAACCTCTAAATCTTGCTCATGTAGTGTAAGTCAACCCCACACCTTTGCCTATATGTCAAAGATAACCCATCTCTTTATCTGTGTGTGTTTAAATCATTGTGTTTAAACCTCACCAGTGTCATGGCACATTCCTGTTTACTACCTCACCTATGATACATGGACTATCATCCATTTTTTTTCTTTCACTATTATGTTTAAATTATAATAAAATTATTGCTCTCTGATGATATATTGTGCATTTCAAGATTTTGGGGATATAGTGGTTATGGAATTTTGGGGGGGGCTGAAGTTAAATTTATTCATGCAAAGATTTTGATGCAACAGTAACAACGTTTCCTAAAGGGAAAGTCTAGTCTATAGTATGACATTTGCATGCATTGCTAATATTTTGTTGCTTTGTCTTTTTGCTTCAAAATAGGGACACCTGGTAAGTTGACCATATGTTATCATATTAACAGCTTTAATTTACATAAAGCTGTGACATTTCAGCTGCAACTTCTTGAAAGCTGATATACATTCAGAGAACACACAGTTCAGACCCATTTCCCCTATATACATACAGAGAATATCCGGTTCAGACCTGTTTCTTCTCCCACTAACACACTTGTTCTGCTTCTCCTGCATATACTGATGTATGCTAAAACACACATGCACAACACACCTCCTTTTTTGTGACTTCATTGTAGATGCTCTAACAGTATGACGTGTTGCTCCTGCAGGCCCCCAAGGCCAGTGACTAGTGGGAATGAGTATGTGCTGTCACACTCCATGCCCATACCCAGCATCCCTTCTTCCAGCAGAGTGTGAGTGTAGCCTTCTCCAGCACACACTGATTAAAGAGCCACTTCTAACACGTTACAATGAAGGTTCAGTAAACTTACCCTGGATTTTCCAGCTTTTTTTAATGGGTGGTTCCTACTCCTGCTCCTGGACTTCCCTGCTATCGTGATTCAGTTCTTTCTGCTCTCAACCCTCATGACTCAACTCATCAGCTAATTAACAAGCCCTTCATAAGGTTAAAATGGGGATGTTTGTGCAAGCTAAAATGAGAGTTCACCTTCCTCTGTCAAAGGTTCAAAGACGTTTTATTGTCATTTCAGCTATATACAAGTACACAACAAAAACGAGACAATGTTCCAATGTACCATGGTGCAACACAAAACAACAGTGCAACAGACAACATGCTACACAAGTGCAAACAGTCCAATATAGTGCAAAAATGTCATTAAATAAACATTAAATAAACAATAATAAATATAAGACAGGACAAATACAAAATGAGTAGACAAACCAGTAGTCACCCAGACACCACAATATAAACAATAAAGAACAAAATAAGTAATGAAAACAAATAAGCACTGGAAATGAGTGTAGGTGTGTCTGAAAACCATCTAGCAAAGGAAATGTATGCCCAGGGCCATAGAGAAGTGGCCTAAGGTAGGGTAAGCCATAGCAGGGGACATCAGGGGGCGGTGGGAGGAGCCACAGCAACTGAGACGGGTTGAGGCTCAGCAACAATATGACACCAGGAATAAATGTACCTCATGCAGAAAGAGAGAATAAGTTTTTAGGCTTGTTCAAATAGTGTACATTTGGGATCTATAATGTGCAAGGAATTCTAATGTCCTGCAGATCCAGCTATGACAACACAGCTAAAAGGATAGAGCCAGAAGGAACCACAGACATGAGGGCTCCCTGGAACATCAGCACTGTGCTGCTCTCAGTAAACAAACTTAAGTGTCAAAAAAGAGGTGACCTGACTGCATGTAATATCCCAGTATACCATATTTCTCAATAATCATCGACCCCTAGATCTGAACCTTTACCTGTGATGAGGTTTTAAATAAAATGCCTGACTATGCAAATAGGTTTTCAGATTAGCCTTAAATGTAGAGATTGTGTCTAAGTCTCAAACACTGACAGGAAAGTTATTCCAATGCATTGGAGCTTTATAGGAAAGTCCAGGGGCAGGATAGAAGCACTGGTCTGCATTACCTCAATAAATAATAAAATAATGCTAATAAAACTTAATATCATTCCTTTCCCTAGTTAGAAAATAGCATTAGGTTAGCTGCCCCAGAATTGAATCAAAGCTTTTAGCTACCATAGATAGTTACATAAGCTGTACCAGAACTTCAAAGTCCTTAACTGAGTGAGTGAGGATGTGGGTGAGATTCTTGGACTCCGTTTTGATTCCACTCTTTCACTGGTGTAAACAGAGATGCAAACGACAATATTAATCGCAGAAAACCCCTGGCTAGGACTGCCCCAGACCTTTTGAAAGGAAAAGGGTAAGTCGGTCTGTTTCCATGAATCTCAAAAAGCATGCATGAAGTAAGCAGCCAAGAGGCAACGAAGAACATCTCTGTTTGTTGTCCTGTAGAGAATCACTCCATTTAAGGATTTAAAGGTCTGTGTGGTGTCATCCCTATGTGCTGATTGCAGCTGTGTCCTATGCTAAAACTATTCTCAACTATTCTCTATAACAATAATTCTCATTGTTTACTGTGAGTAACAGATGCTGCACTGCTACTTGTTATTTAACAATAGCAAAATTATACTAAAAATACATTTGGATGAGTACATTGTGTAATAGTTTTTGGATATTTGAATAGAAGTTTTGGATATTTCAAGTACTTTATCAATGTTTATTTTTCAGTGACTTATTTTAGTGAAACTGAAATATGTTTGTGATTTAATGCATGTTTGTGATTGTGTCTGTGTTGTAATTTGTGTTTGTGAATATGCATGCCATGTTTGTGTGTGACTTGTGTGTTTGTGAATGTGTGTGATGTATTGTGTGTTTGATTATGTGTAACGGATGTTTGTGAACCACTGTTTTCAGGGTTCAGTACAGTCTCGATATTGCGGACAGGCTTGCAGATGAACATGTTCTTATTGGGCTCTATGTGAATCTCCTCCAACAGAAGTGGTCCTGGTTAGTGTGACATGCAATGATGCAGTTGCACTGGTGGTTTTTACTCTTTTTACTATCGTAGACATCTGTAGTCACCATCTCACCATCTAAACATTAAATCTTTTAAGTCAAATGGCCGCTGTTGTAAACACAAATCCCAAAAGATGTTTGAAAATTTCAGACATTTTGCTGACATGTTTCTATTCATATTTGTATGGAACACTGAAATTTACCAGTTTTAAGTAAAAAATAAATAAATAAAAATATTGGATGTGGAATGGTGACTATTTTAGCCAGTTTATTAATGGGTTTTGCATCTTCCTTATAGGCAAAGTTTGCATTTTAATAGAGTCAGAAGACTTCACTCAGACTTTATAGTTTGCCCTAATTATATTAACTGCATAAATAATATTAACTACATTCATTGCTTCCTTCTCTGGTATTTTGACTAATATTGATCTTAACTGAATCTTGTTTTAGTATACTCTTACCTGGATATATTGATCTTTCAGCTAACATTAACACTGGAATTTGAACTCATTCATTCTTTACTATATTTTATAAGCTTGCCTTTGGTAAACCTATGTGTCTTCAGATCAGCTTTATCAATTAGCATGGAGCATCAGATATTGGCACTAATATAATAACTAGCAATTATTTGAAGTAGCAAATGTTGACTCTTCTTCAATAATTTGAAGTATCAATTATCAGGATTTGTTGCAGGAGATGTGACCTAGAATGAGAACAAACATCAGCTTCATGACTTCATATATAGCTAGTTTGACATCCTTGATTCAGAGATGGTACAAATTGATGTTTTGGTAAAACTTTTGAGAATGTGTTTTCTTTGTTTTCAAAGAATAATCTGATTTCCTAAACTGGGCATTAATTTGATCGTATCATGGGTGTAGCTTTCGTACTCAAATAAATGAACCTAACGTTTGGTACCTGGGGGTTCAGTTACCAGTACTGATTTGGTCATGAGCATTTAATCTTGAACTTAATTACGTTCATAATTTAAATGTTGTTTCTACTATTATTTAAAACTGGCCATGTGTCTAATAATAAGTATAGCAACACTGACCACCTGCTGTTATTTTATAAATATAATCTTAAGGAAGAGAATTGCTGTCTTAACTTCTTGTTGATTGAGAAAGGAGAAACTTTTATGCAGTTTCTAGCTTCTACCTGATTGATAAAGAAGAAACTCCAGAGTTGTCCTTTGCAATATATGTGAGTGACGTGGTAGCTACAAGCTGTGACTGCACAGTCTATTCAGAGAGAAAACTGAAGCTTAGGACATCCATTCATACTCTACCAAAAAAGACTACATAAATTGTCAAGTGACTTGATCATTTTAGCTGTCATGATCACTGATATGTAACCCCAGTGAAAAGGTAAAGAGAAATCATGATGGAGAAATGAATGGCGCTATAGTGTATGAAGCTTCAATAACTTATGGGCTGACACATGCAGCTCTTGTGTTGGCTCATACAGTAAATAAGTTGTACAGAATGCCCTCACACACATATCACACACCATAAATGTATTCATTGTTTAATTTATGAATCCTAAATATGTGTCATAAAAGCATTCACTAAGAATACTAGAATCATAAGGGAATTATAAAATTGCTGAAATCTGGGAAAATCTAAGACATAGTTTCCACTAACGCACTTGACAACTAAAATAATCCAAAAATTAAGTAACAAAAAAAAGTAACTGCCACTGTCACTGCAAGATGGTCAAAACATTACTGGCCTTCATCTGTTATGTATCTGTTTCTGTGATGCATCTGTTTCCAGCTGACGGCTAGAAATATAATGTTATTGTGCCGTATGCCTTCAGGAGTTGCAAATAGAAAACTCATTTAAAATACTTATGAAATATACCATAGCTGTTAATTCATATTGTTTTGACTGCATAACTAGTTTTTGGATGTTGTTGTAATAACCAATGTTACATGTATTATCCCCATAATGTTTCTGGTCTGGTGTTATCCATTTTAGGTTTTATTACATTTCTATGTGTTGGAAATATTTAGCACAGCCAAATGCATTTTTTATGTCCCTGATAGTGTAGTACTAGAAATTCCTTTCATGTTTTAAACATAAATAAGCAATGATGAATGAACACAGCACACAAGCAAAGCTTTTACCTTGCAGTATTGGGAAAATATCATAGATACCTCTGTCTGTAATGAATTGGATGGTGACATGTGATCCTCATGTTCAGGCGATAGTAACAGAGTCGAACTCTAAGATCAACTCTAGCCATGTGCATTAATTAATGATGCAACTACATACAGCTTGCCATGGAACAAGTGGCCAGTTTTGCAATTGTTTATGGCCTTCTGAAATTTAAAATTAACATGGACATTGTATATTGGACATTTTCATTTTAAATGTAATGTGAGGGATTACAAAGCTAAACAGTTCAGTTTCTTACAGACAGGGCAGTGTCATTTTGTACTTAGAGTTTGGAATTTTCTGTGTGCTTTTGTAGTGATTGATGTTAATAATAACACCAAGTAATAATAATAGCAATAGCAACTAGCAATAGTTGTTAGAATTCTAAGGTTCTTCTTGATGTTAAATTTATCATTAAATAAGCTGCTTTTCAAAAGATTTCTGTGTAAACCTGCAAATGTGGTGTGTTTGAAAAAATTTAAGAAACTAATACCAATTAAGTGCAGTTTTATTTAATTATATTGCAGTTTTAGATTTTAATGCAAGTATAACATGTGTGTCATATAATAATTGTTATTTATGAACTGAAAGTTAAACCTGAGATGCTGAAGTAGAAATTACACTCATAGCTGCTTCAGTAGTGATAATTATAACAGAAAGCTCTGAGCTGGTGCTGACAATTTTATTTCTTACGCTAATGCAATTTTATAATGTATTAATATCATTTTTTTAAATATCATGAGCCTAATGTATACGTATATATCCTTTATGCACTGTTTGCTTTTAATCATAATTCTGCACATCTTATGAAATGCTGATTACAAAGTAAGATGCCTAATGATTTTTGGAGAACTTATTGAAAAAATCTGGTGAAGATGAACTTCCTCTCTCCCTCTTGATTAGCAGTTGGCTGGAAAGCAGCAGCCATAACCAGGATGAAGAACACACTCTTATCACTCGCTATGCTTCCCGATTGGCTGCTGATGGAGCATCGGCGGTAAGACAGTCAATCATATTCATGCTTACAAAGATGAACACATTACCTAATGTTCCTGGTGGAAATGTTCTAATGTTCATAGTGGAAAGAAAAAGAAAAGCCCTAGGAAGTAGTCATCAAAGGTTTCCTTTTGACTGCACCTTCGGTTTCCTGAATAATAAATCTTTTGGTTTATTAACATGTATACTTTGCATATCTGAAATGTGAACAAAACTGCTAATATCAATACTCAGTTTCTTAAATTTGCCTCTGGTGCAGCAAGCCAGAATGTCAGGTGACCTGTCTCTCTGCCTGGACACGAACAAACAACATAGGCAATTGATTGCTGAACTGGAAAACAGGAACAAGTAAGTAAAAGGATGACAACATCTTGTAACATTTAAAGAGGTCACTTGACCTATGAGGTCAAAACTTCATCTATTGCTGTTAACTCCATATGTCAAGACATATATGTTTTTATGGTTATATGGTTTATGTAGATTGATGGGCACTATGTTTGTTGTGGTATGTATGTGTGCTGTGTTCACAGAAGCTGGACACTGTGCTCAGTGCTGTGCTTGTGTTTTTTGTTCACAGAGAGATCCTAAAAGAGATTCAGCGCTTGAGACAGCAGCATGATGAAGCGTGTCAGCCTCCAAATGACAAAGTGCATCAAAACCCCACTCTACTTGCAGAGCTCCGACATCTCAGGTACACACAGGCAGCCCTGCTCAACACAGTTCAGACATACATGAGCAGACAAGCTCAGCACATCTCAGATGCACACAGGCAGCCCTGCTTAACACATCTTACATACACACAGGCAGCCCCACTCAACACAGGTCTCATACACATAGGCAACCCTGCTCAACACAACTAGTTCACTTACTAGTTTGTAAATAATATTTACAACTTGGAACTGTGTGCTTGGTTCACAGGCTTTCCTTCATACTCACAGGCTATAATGACACAAGCAAATCAATCTGCTAATTCACTATAGATTAGACGCTAATCCTTCAAACCTTCTGTTTATAAAATCATCAATAATGTTCAGTTATAGCCTACAGGGCTGTGTGAATAAAGAATTTTGCTAGTAACAATGACAGGGACAGTCATAAACCAGTGAGAATGTCGTCCCTAGAAATGTCGTCCCTAGAATAGAAATAGCCTGAATTGGTCCATTAGAGCCTGGAATCACACATTTGGACCCTAATATGGTTCTGGACACAGCCCCTCACTTTCGTTTCTAATTACATTATTGCTCCTCCTAAACTTACTGGTCACTATATGGAGAGGCAGCACACACAAGTTGTCAAATGCTCTATTCTTTATTTCCCTTTAAGAATATGTGCTTTATGCAAGGTCTTACAGTGGTCTGATTCTTCTGTGATCACTTTCATCATTCTGAGTCTCTAACCACCCGCTAACCCAACCCACTCCTTAGACAAAGAAAAGAAGAGTTAGAACAGAGGATGTCGGCTCTTCAGGGGAGTCGCAGAGAACTGATGGTGCAGTTGGAGCAGCTCATGCTACTTTTAAAGGTAAAGACACCTTCACGCGCACACACTCAAATATAAGCCATGATAAACTAGTGTCATTTTGGTAAATATTTCTTTACTTCAGTAAATTCATGCAGTTGAAATCAAGTACTTCAGTTGCTCATTTTTGCACTGGCAGACATGAGTCCATCACCTAAAACTAAATAAACTCTAAATGTGTCCTTATAAATGTCCTATATGTTTAAGAAGGAAGCATTCTGGGTATTTCCCAGAGTGTAATTGGTGAAAGGTATGCTTTGGATATACCAACAACCATAATAGTCTAATCTGGTTCACAGGAGGAAGAGCTGAAGGGGGAAGGTTTATGATGCCTCTGCTGATTGCGAAACTATTTCTGTTCTGCATTTACTGTTTAATAAATGTCCCCTAAGAATTGCACTGAAAAATTACTGAGATCCTGGAATACGTTAAACGTCAGTGTGAATACATGGACTATTTGCACCTTTTCACATTAATGCTTCATATTTGTGGTTTCCTTTGTGGGGTTACAGTTGTTTAATGACATGAAACCACAAACTATGTTTAATTTTATATACAGTTATATATAAGGCTCTATACAGTCTTGTCTCTGAAAAGGCCTCCTGATAAATGTGTTCTCTGTCTCTGATTTAGTTTTATATCACAGGGATCTGTGAGTCATAATGGCACTGACCCTTAGAGAGTTTGTGTAACATTTGTGGCCCGATTGCCGCAGGGCACAGGGCAGGACGTACAGACTTCCTCGTTCATGCATGACATTTATTGACATATAACACAGACAACACAAGTGGCACTCACATACAATTACAAAGGTGAACATTATTAACATTTAACATTGACAATCTACACATAAACATGAAATGGTGAAAACAAATAGACATTACAGGCTACAGCTACAGTTCACATTAGAGACTCAAATAGAGACCTTGGTAGCGACAATAACCAACAAAGGGAGCACACACGGACAGGGGGTTAAATAGACACACAAGACATTAATATGAAACCCTCTACATGTGTGTGTGCAATCCCGGGGGGCGTGGTTACAAAAACAGACACAGTAAATTTGTGAATCCCCCTGCATGCGGCGGGCCGTACCACATGACTATGGGGGGAGGAGCAGTCTGTGACATTGTAAATCATTTAAACTAGCAGGATTGATAAATTGCTTGATTGTTCAGCGAACAGTAAGGTATAGCATCCCCTCCTTCTTGATTAGACTGAGGGCTTTCACATTTCACTAGCAGCAGATATTCTGTTACGTGATCAGAGTATGTTAATCACTGAAATGAGAACGTTGATTGTATTATTGTTGAGGAAATGTTTACTTAGCTGATTGACTCAGCCATATTCATGATTGAATCAGGAGTTTTGTTGGTTTACTATGTTATGCTTGCTGAGCAGGATATACAAGGGCTAAGCATCATGGATTTATATATATATATATATATATATATATATATTCTTTTTCTTCTTCTTCTTCTTCTTCTTCTTCTTCTTCTTCTTCACATGTTTGATGTATTTGCAGAACCAGGGCCCTGGTCCCTCCCCTAACTCCTACCCAAGTAACTCAGTGAGCAGCTCCACCCCCCTCCCTGTTCAATCAACAGCCGGCAACACCACAGCCAGTAAGATGCCTCAGGACTCACTGATGGACCTGGGAGGAGACGTGCAGAAGGCCTTCACCCAGAGTAACTGGCACTGCACTCTGCCACAGGGTTTTTCACAGAGAATTCCCTTTCAGAAAAGTAGCACACATCTATAAATTATTGTTAAAGTAAGGCTGAGTAGAGTGGGATGTTTATTTTACTTTAAAATATAGTAGAGCTAAAATATAAGTACTTTAATAAAGATACTGAAAACAGATACGATATCATGCTACATGTGAATTGTTAATTCTCCAACACTGGTTTTACTCAATGGTTCAACAGCTACTTGTTGGTTAAATAAAGTCCTGGATCTCTATGAAGTCTATATGACCCATCTAAATTCTACTGGAGAAACTGTACCAGGGGAACATCACATCATGAGATTAGTGAGAGTGTCACTTAAGTAACAACTGTAGACATGCAGCTGTCATGAAATGTTTGATTCTGTCCTTGTGTTTTAGGCTCCAGACGGAACTTGAGGAACGACTTGCTCGTGGCTGCAGACTCCATTACTAACACCATGTCCTTGCTGGTCAGAGAGCTCCAGACAGGTAAAATGTCTTTTAAATTGCTCAGGGGTCTCTGGGAACTGCAATGATGAGAAGAAATCTACACATCCTACACACACAGCAAGGTATTTGCAGCTGTTGTTAAATAAGCAATATCTGATTAGGGTTTGAATTACACTTTAATGGCAATACTAAGTGAATTACAAAACACAAAACCACCTACTCTGATTGCGTTTCACTTCATATTTCTCCAGTGATCTGTAGAGAAAGAACATATAATGATGGTGTTTGTGAACATTTCTGAACTGAATTTGGCATCTGGTTTTCACGTCTTCTTTCCAGAAGCAGGAAGTGACAGTGACAGCAATACTGATGCAGAAGACGAATTCATCCCATCAACCCCTGCGGGAAGCTTATCTGCCCAGCTCAGCAACTCTCAGCCACGGTAAACAGACTCACACAAGCATGAGATGTTCAGGAGCTGTGCAGTCACTGCTTCCCTCGCTGGGGTGTGTTGGAGATTAAATAGATCAAACTCCTGGGATGTATGAGTCCCTGAACACTGGGTTAAGAATGTCTGCTGCATATGTTTGGCATTTAGAAGGCGCAGCAATGCAGAGCAAAGGAGCAGTAGTATCAGACCTTGAGTTCCATAATGTACATCTAAATTCATCTTTTATTTCAAAAAGGAATTGCTTAGTTTAAAATCAGACTTATTGTAACCAGCATAGTCCTACAATATTATCCACTTTGCTGCATTTTGCATGCATTTCTGAGATACCTGCACCTCATCAGCAGAATTATTATCAATAATATTTGGTTTGAAAAACTTTAGTCTTAGGTCTTGGGGAAATAGGCATTATGAAAGGTATGCTCTGCCAATTCTGAAGTTATCTGATTTTGTCTGTCCAGTGCACGTTTCTGAATTCCAGACAGGGAGAGCTTCTACTAGAATAGCTAGTATTAAATTGGTATTAAAACCAGGGGTTCTAATCCCATAATCATGGGTCCCATAGTCAGTAATAGTCATGGGTCTCCCACTCTATAAATTTGTGTGTTTTCTCTAAGACACTTGATTGAGCTCTTCAGTTGAGAATGTCATAAACTGAATCAGATGAGTGCTGGGTCCCCAAGACTGGAATGGAGAACAACTGCAATAGCATTAGCAGGCTAACACCAGTAGGTGTCAACAAATTCCCTAACAGTGTACAACTAGAATTGTGTTAGGAATCACATGTTATGGGGAGATTCTGATTAGTAAAACAAATTTTAAACACAGAAAACACACAAGTGATTAGATGGAAATAAATTATTTGAATGTATTAATTTAGTAACAAATCTTCAATTTCCCAAATTGATAAAACAGTGGTTTACACCTTGAAAATCTAAATGAGGTGATTTGGTTATTGTCGTATTTAACATGAAACTTTGCTTGGGGAACCATGGGTGGCAGGCTGGTTGATATGCAAGCTGAAGGAGAGAGAAGCTATGAGAGTGAGCTGGAACAGCAGCTGGAGAGAGAGCTGAGGATGGAGGAGCAAACAGCAACAGCAGAAGGTCTCCATGGTAAATACCAAACACACACACATACAAAAATTCACAAAACACTCATGCACACTTGTATTAAGAGAAGAAAAAAACAACTGTGTGGAACAGTTGCACAAGGTGCATGTACACACACACAGTTAGGAGGCAGTCCATATGGTGGTAAGAGTCTTTACTGTCATACACAGAAATACAGTATGTTTTCCCTGCATTACATTGTATTGAATACCCCTATCTTTTGGAACTGCCACAGCAGAATTCATTCAGTGAATTATACCATGTAGATCAAAGTCAATATTTCAAATAAACATTAGGGAAATGTACAGGGTGAGCTTCATCAGTTGAACTGACTCAAATGCAGTGATGATATGAGGGCAGTGGTGGCTCAGTGGTTAGGGTGCTTGATTTGTGATTTGGAGGTGATTGGGTCTTGTGTGTGTGTGTGTGTGTGTGTGTGTGTGTGTGTGTGTGTGTGTGTGTGTGTGTGTGTGTGTGTGTGTGTGTGTGTGTGAGAGAGAGATTCTTGATATTTGCCTGCAAGCAACTTTTACCAGAGGAATGTGAACGTATGTAATTATTTTTGATAACTTTTATATTTTAAGACATTTGGGCATGTGGATATCTCTGCCTTATTTCACTCAAACAGAAATATAATTTTCTGGCCTTTAACACTTGGTATTGCCCCCTTCACAAAAAAGTGGTCAGATAAAAATAGCTTTGTTTTAGAGTCTTTTACAAACTGGTTCAGAGACCTCAAGCTTCTGTAGGATTAACATAAAATTCATAGAATTTCCTTGGGCACTTTTCAGTCAGTGAGTGGGATAACTTATTTTATTAGTTCTTGTATTAACATGCACTGGTAAATATATTGGAACATACACTGGTAGAGGTCTAGGGCCTTTCTTTTCAGTCCTTCCTTACTGTTGATTTCTGTCTGAGGGACTCTGAAATCAGAATGTGTTACTGCTCACCTGTGCCAGGAGTTTCCTGGATGTTCAGAGGAGGTTTTAGAATAGTGCATAGGTGGGCCTTCATGTTCTGGTACAACAGATGCAAATCAGAATCAGTGATGCTCTAGCTTTTTCCACTACTATTTTCTTCTGTTTATTTTTGCTCAAGTAAATAATTGAAAAAGAAAAGGTGATATCATAAAGTTTGCAGTTTAACATATACACATCATTGAATTTATTAGAAATGTTTATTTACAATCTTGATACAATCTTGTATCTTGTAGGTGTACAAATTGAGCATACTAGGGGTGTAACGATACATGTAATCTTTAAGATGTAACTTAGCAACATGCTATACTAAGCTTTGTTCAAGTTCATTGGTGACTGACAGAATCAGTAACATTGTGACACACAGGAACTAGAAAACCTGCTTACTTATTCAAATCAGCTATGTGGGAAAACTTTCAGGTTCCCTGAGAACTGAGTAGTGGACGAGCATGGTATGTCAGCGTTGTAGGGTATGTGTGCAGGAACACCTGAACATGCTAACCCATATTCAATGGCCTCACCCAAATGTGCCAGTAATTTACAATTGCACATTTGGCAGATGTTCTTATCCAGAGCAATTTACAATTTTGATCATGCTACATAGAGGTAGCAGATAAATGTAGTGTTAGGAATCTTGCCCAAAAGTTTCAACTCCTTATCTCTTGCATCTACATGCAAGAAGCAGACAGGGCCAAAAACATAAGTGAGCAGTTGGCATTTCATCAGGTTGGCATTACATTTTACTGCTTAATACGCTACAGGCTCCCTAGACTTATGTATTTTGGGGGTTTTATTCCCAGTTTTTACTAAACCGTGATGTCCAAACTGTGGCTTGAACCAAACTGTGACCTCTGTGTGCCATTACACCCCTAGAGCATACATTGTTATGAACTGTTTGTGTATGCTAACCAGTCAGTAATGGAGTAGTGATCAGACATTGACCAATAATGAACAGAGTAAAGGGATGCAAACTGTGCATAGCTATGTATGTGCTACCATCTGTAATATATGCTTTGTAAATGTACATCTACCCTTTCTCATATATATATATAATATGCACCTATAAGATTGGAATACCTAATAAAGTGACCAGTGAACATAGATGCAGAGTTGGTTTCTCTAATAAAGCAGGTGGCTTTATTTTTATGGAATTATGGCATAGAAATCAACATACTCTGTGATACTTTATGATGACTTAACAAATTGCTGATTATGATTCTTGTTCCTTTTGTCCAGGTGACTTCACAACAATAGCTCTATCATCATGGTCAGTGACACAAAACTAAATGGGCGATTTATCGTGGATATTCACATTGATTTTTGATAAGAAAAAATTAAGATTATGATGTTTCTCCTGGTTTTTGGCAGAGTGCAGCCTAGGAAACTAAAATATGATTTTAAGAGAGGTTGTTTCTCTCCTGCAGGCAGGGGAAATGAAGTTTTACCCAGCATACCCAACGGGATGACGCTTCACATGTCTGCACACAAACAATGACAACACTTCTGTAAATATAGTCACATCCATTTTTGATACTGTGAATGGACTGAGAGTATGAAGAATCTAAAACACCACCAGTGCCATAAAATCCAAAAAGATTTGAGCATTATTTTCTTTACTTTTTGTGAATGTGTGCACTACTAAAAGTACTTTATATCCAAAATATCCAGAGATGGGCAAATAAGGTCAAACAAAGCTGCTGTCTATACAAATAAGTAATATGTCACTCCTCAATTAAGGCCAAACTTATTCACCAGCCTTTATTGAACGTTGAAAATGTCAAGCTGTTTGACTTTGGTTTGAGATTTTATTGTAGTATTTGACATGGAAATCCCCAAAACTACACTGCCTTATTTAATCAGGTTATCATTCAAAAATTGTATTGATTTTCTAATTTAAAATAATGTTGCACATAATTATGGGATGGTGTACTTTACATCTTTGAAACACTGGTTTGCCATGCCATTTTACACTGGAACACAAGTTTGTGTGTAATTATTTTACTCGCTTAATTTAAAATGTTTTGGGATTTCAGCACCACATTGCCATTTGCTGAAGCTATTTTCTACTAAATTAAAAAGAGAAAACAAAAGTATTAAAATATAGAGACTACAAATATTTGAGTAAAAGGCATGTAAATGATATGAAAGCAGATGCTTTTAAACATGTGCAATAACTTAACACATTTATTAGTGTCAGTTATAAAAATCTATATATTCTCTGCATTTCTATCATCTGAAAGGGACCTATAGCATAACAATACCCCATATACACAGGACATGAGGAGTCACTTAATGATTTGTGTGCAACAGTGGGAACCATATGGCATTTCCCTCTCAGACACTGGATGCTAACACAATTAAGATAATATGTGAGACTATTCAGATTCCACTGGTACAGTAATAGCTTGGTTAACTTTACTGTTAAGAAAGGTCTGTTTTCATAGAATTTGTACAAGATTAACTCAAGAATTTCTGTTATTTTTGCAGTTACATCTGTGTGCAAATCTTACTTAATGAATAAGTTTGTTTTATACATTTTTTGTTTTCTGTATTTGTGCTCAGAGGAGGGATTTGTTCACCAAAATGCCATTTGTGTAAGCAGTAGAAATATTATGGCAATGTCACCAAATAGAATAAGATGGTTTGGGTGCCTCACTACAGATGCTACTGACAGATAGCACTTTTATGGTGCAGCACTTGTTAATATCGTATTCCACTCCTTGGAAATCCAGTGGAATATTCACACTTTTGTGAAACATGGTAGATCAAACATTTTGAAGTGGTTTGTACCATTTTGCATGGTGTAAATCAAATTAAAGTGATTACTTTGTATTGGTGTTATGACTTCAAGGAATGTTTTGCTAGTTAGCTTTTTATGTTTGTGTTCCTTACATAAATCTTACTGAAATTCACAAGCCTGCTTTTAGGGATAGGTATATATATATATATATATAGGTGATTTTATATATATATATATATATATATATATATATATATATATATATATATATATATATATATATATATATATATATATATATATAACAATGATGTTATATATATAGTCATTTTACAATACATCATTTCTATTATGATATTTAGTTTTTCTGAGGGTTGTTAAGTTAGAGAAGACACAATGCACTAGCAACAGATCACTTTGTAATTAAAATAAACAAAAAAATACAGTGATTACAGATTTTGTTTTGTCAAATGTCAAATTTGTAAGCATATGCATGGCTCAAGAGCTCATAACTAAAATTCACAGAACACACAACTTTAAAAATACTAGTACATTGTTCAATGTTTATATACTATTAAAGCATATGAATAAGAATAATATATGTTTAAGAATGTATTCTGTTCAAGCCTGTTTATGCTATACTTCTGAAGGGCAATATAATTTTTTTTTTTAATTTATGAAACATGCACTGAGTCATTGTTCAGAATTGAGTTTATTATACAATACATTATTGTAGTTCTGAAGCAACATGTTATGGCTGTCAGAGAAAACAAGAGGAGCTATGGCACAGCAGATGGAACCAGTCAGCTATTTATGAGGATGGTAGCATGAGGGAAGAAACTGCTCCTTTGTCTAGAAGTTTTAGTATACAGGGTGCTCTTTCTGGAGCAGTGGAGTTGAAAGAGGTCATGTGTGTGAGGCACCTGCAATGATTTTCCCTGACTGTTTCCTGGTTCTAGCAGAGTACAAGTTCTGGAGGTAGAGCAAGGGAGCACAGATCTTTTTCTTTGCGGTTCTTACTGTTCACTGCAGTCTGTTACTGTCCTGTCCTTACTGTTCAATGCAGTCTGTTCCTTTCCTGTTTAGTAGCTGCTCTGAACCAGACCATGGATTTGTACAGGACTGATTCAATGTCTGTGGTGTAGAACTGGCCCACTAGCTCCTGTGGTAGACCATACTTCCTCAGTTGTCGTAGGAAGTACATCCTCTGCTGTGCCTTATTGAGGATGGAGTTGATGTTGGTCTCCCACTTCAGGTCTTAGGCGATATTAGTTCCCAGAAACTTGAAGGACTCCACAGTTGACATAGGGCTGTTGGATATTGTGAGGGGGAGCAGTGTCATGGGGTGTCTCCTAATGTCCACCATCATCTACAGTCTTAAGTGTGTTCATCTCCAAATTGTTCTGTATGTACTGATGATGCAGGCATGATGTAGTTACGACACTCAAAAGAATGTTTGGTGACATTGCAATATCTTCGTCACCCACTCCTTGTACTTTCCCAAAGTTACATCTCCCCTATTACAGCATGCTATTTTAAAAGCTTATCGGAAAAATCTTCCTCTTGTCAAACCATGAACTGCACATAAGCGGATATTGAATTCTTTAGCTGAAAAAGCAAGATGCAGGTGGTACACTTGCCCAGTTTAGGAAACCTTTACATTTAATTCTGTGACTGGCCATATTTGGTGATTTATGTGCTTTATCTTGTTGGCTTTCGATGTAAAAAAAAAAGTTCAAAGTTCAATAGTTCATTCCATTGTTGATGGTGAGCAAGGGCACCTCTAGCCTTTGGGCCTCGCCCATCTACATAGTTTACTGCCTTAGAATCTTGAACCTAAACTTCAGCGTTCCTTTACACCTTTCCCAGCCATTCCCTGAACAATAAACCATACATTATACTATACATTGTCTAAGATAAACTTTGCAGCTATGTTAGCAAGGTTGCTTTCTTAGTCAACACTTATTTCTCTAGCCATCCCTCCATCCACTTTCAGTCAACAAAGTTTTACTGAAAGTTCTTTACAGGTCATGCGAAGCACCTTGTCACTGGGTGGCCAGAGAAATGGACTCCTTTATTTCCCTTGTCTTAGCCACTCAGTTATAAGCATTTCCTCTCACCACTTGAGTAATGAGGCCAGTGGAGCCATGTTTCAGATCATGGATTATTAGCAGTAAACATAGAGCTGCATAATGGAGGCTAAGTGGTTGAAGGCTACAATTAAACCCTTGCAAGCTGAAAGTGGTGCTTTTCCTTTATACCTTGGAATTTGGGTTGCCAATATCTATTATCATGCATTTGTTGCTGGTGTTGCCTGGCACCAGAGCAGAGTGAGCTCGTTGATAACCGTGCATGTGTGGAGCAGGCATTTTATTGTTAGGCTACTGGCTTTTCTCCCTGATGCAATTTCTGATGATTCAAGTTCAATTAAATTGGTATTTCTAAAGTGGAACCAAGGTGGTTCACCTGCTTCATGTATTCTTCTTTACAATGCTAATTAGTGTGAGATTATACTGTCAGAAGCCTCATTACTGCCAAGCCACAAGAAAGCAGAGCAGCAAGGTCCTGCTTCTTACCATCAGTGTTCTCATGTTCAGTGCTAAGCTGTGCCCACCCCATCAAAAAATAAAATAAAATAAAATAATTGTATTATGAACCTGCTGCATGCAGCAATGGTTGTGTCCATAAATCCAGCCAAACAATCAGCCTGTGTTCATTTACAAAACGGGTAATGCAGATTCACACTTAAATGCCTTTTTGGAGCTGAACAGCTGGACTGCAGATTTCTTTACATGACAGCTCTAGTCAAGCAAATTGGATATGTAGCCCTTGTAAAGTTTCTGTAGAATCTCACTTAATCTCACATTACATAAGTGTAATGCTGACCTCAACCCCAACCATAAACTTTATGATAAGGCAATAGGTAGAGCAGAGCTTTTAGTTAAAATGTAGGACCAAAAAACAGAGCAGTACATCAACATGAGTAGCTTTACAATAACCAGAATGCACCTAAAAAAGGTTCAATATTTATCTTGTGTTGTTTTTTTTGTTTGTTTTTTGTTTTTTTAAATCAGTTGTTAGCAAACACAGTTTTTCAGTTGTGTTAGGTGACAGAAACTCTACACAAAGCAGAAGGCAAGAACACTGGTAGCTATATGGCAACCATCCCAGGCTGGGGCTTCAGATATGATAATGGATTTCCTTACCCAAATTCTCACAACCACTGAAAAACAGTGAAATGGGCTACTAAGCAACTATTGACATGCCAGCGGCTGATCTACACATACAGCTGATACAGCAAATAGAAAAAAATATATTTTGTTCCCTTTCAAATTTATGACCTACATGTTTTAAAGTACACTATATTGCCAAAGGTATTCACTCACCCATCCAAATCATTGAATTCAGCTGTTCCAATCACTTCCATGGCCACAGGTGTATAAAACCAAGCACCTAGGTATGCAGACTGCTAAACATTTGTGAAGGAATGTGTTGCTCTCAGGAGCTCAGTGAATTCCAGCACGGTACTGTGATAGGATGCTGCCTGTGCAGTAAGTCCAGTCATGAAATTTCCTCGCCACTAAATATTCCACAGTCAACTGTCAGTGGTATTATAACAAAGTGGAAGCGATTGGAAACGACAGTGACAGAGCCATGTAAAATGACAGAGTGGGATCAGTGGATGCTGAGGCGCATAGTGCGCAGAGGTCACAAACTTTCTGCAGAGTCAATTGCTACAGACCTCCAAACTTCATGTGGCCTTCAGATTAGCTCAAGAACAGTGCCTAGAGAGCTTCATGGAAAGGGTTTCCATGGCTGAGTGGCTGCATCCAAGCCTTATATGACCAAGCAAAGCGTCGGATGCATTGGTGTAAAGCACGCCGGCACTGGACTCTAGAGCAGTGGAGACGTGTTCTCTGGAGTGATAAATCACGCTTCTTTGTCTGGCAATCTGATGGACAAGTCTGAGTTTGGTGGTTGCTAGGAGAACGGGACAATGTCTGACTGCACTGACCTAAGTGTAAAGTTTGGTGAAGGGGGATTATGATGTATGGTTGTCTTTCAGGAGTTGGGCTCAGCCCCTTAATTCGAGTGAAAGGAACTGTTAATGCTTCAGCATAAGTGATTTTGGACAATTTCATGATCCCAACTTTGTGGGAACAGTATGGGGATGGCTCCTTACTGTTCAAACATGACTGCGCACCAGTGCACAACTCAAGGTCCATAAAGACATGGATGAGCGAGTTTGATGTGGAAGAACTTGACTGGCCTGCACAGAGTCCTGACCTCAACCCGACAGAACACCTTTGGGATTAATTAGAGCGGAGACTACGAGCCAGGCCTTCTCGTCCAACATCAGTGTCTGCCCTCACAAATACGCTTCTGGAAGAATTTCAAAAATTCCCATAAACACACTCCTAAACCTTGTGGAAAGTCTTCCCAGAAGAGTTGAAACTGTTATAGCTGCAAAGGGCGGGCCGACATCATATTAAACCCTATGGATTAAGACTGGGATATCACTCAAGTTCATATGTGTGTGAATGCAGACGAGCGAATACTTTTGTCAGTAAAGTGTATTACTTGCGGGGAATGCTAGTACTGCAGCTGGACGTAATTATTTTATTCGCGGCAATAGTGTATTAGGCTATTACATCCAATAAAATGTTAATTAATTTTAAGGCGTGGTCCATAAAAAACATTGAGTGCTATCATAATTTAGGTTAAATTGTCAAGTGGTGTTTGAATTTATCATAATTTATCGAAATTACAATTTTTCAAATTTATTCTTAAAATAAAGCGCACTTGTTACAATGAATTCGTACATCATGTCCAAACCGATCCGCTGTAACATTGTTGATTCTTCTCAAATCAACTGCACTCAAAGGAACCGTGTCATTGGGCGTCATCTCCGACACAATGAGAGGGAGTGAGTAAGTGAAAGCACATTCGAGCAGTCGAGTTCGGAGTTGAGTTTACGGGTGAGTCGAGGTGTTATCAAGGTGTATGTAACTAACTGGCATGGCGATGTGGTTTCTGCGTGGCGGAGCCCGTTGTAGCTACCCCACGGAGTTGGGCTGTTTGAAAAGTCATCGATGTTTGGTTTTAAAGCTCGGAAATCTGTGCAGAGAAAGCTAGCTTGTTGGCTATGCTAGGGAAGCACTAACTGCTTAACTGCATTAGCGAGATTAAAATGTCACCACGTTATGTCCATTTGCCAATAAAAGAATGTCTTGCATCATTTACTGTCGACGGTTTTGTCTGGCGTTATTCTCCAAGTAACTCTAACGTACTGATTTTGATTACCCCTTGTCAGTTGGATTTTATAGTGAGTTGGCTGGCTAGTTAGCTTTCTTAGCTAGCTAATGGGCAGTGTTTGCGTCTAATTCTGAAATCATTGACGTGGTACGATTATCTTATTGGGGTACTATTATATCGTATTTGTAGGCAACATGATACAGATTAATGTTGAATGTGGGTGGCTCCAGGGTATGAATAAGGACATTTAATGCTGTTTAACTACAAAATGCAGAGCAGGGAAAACGTTACAGATTAACCGAATTGTCATAAACGTTACTGATAGCGCCGTTGTTCAAAAAAGGTCAACATTAGGCTACGTAATAGGAACTTTGTAACACTGTATGTAATAGTAGAAAAGGGACTTCCATAACACTTATACAAATCAACACGTGGTCAATCTTTTCAGTACAACCCGCTGATCACTTAAATGTCGCTACTTTTCAGTGCTATTTATGTAAACGATTTAAGGATCACCGTCACCGAGAAGATGCGCACGCATTTTGGTAACGGAAGTGGACATTTGTGCCATTGATCCGCAGTGGTGATCCCATTTCAATTAATCATTTAATAAAATATAATAATGTATTTTATGTATGTATGTCAAAGCAGTATTACACGTTTATCCTTACACAATTATGATGTATATACGCAGGGATTTAGACGTAATAAGGTCCTTCAAAATAAAGGTCTCGCAATAATGGCGGAATCTACTCTTATGTTCCTACATTAATCAGTTTAATAATCCGGATCTTATTAGTTATATGAAGAAAATCTTCCAGATACCTGCAAAATAGCAGACTGGGAGGACTATTTGTCGAAATTGCCATTAGTTCAGTGGTCAAGATACTCATTTGATTGTGAAACCTAGACTGAGAAACATAACACACTAAATGGAAACTATGTGCCTAAAGGTCACTCGTGTGGCTCTAAATAAGCATTGGTACACATCTTAGCACATATACTAAGAGCTTAACTGCTAAATACCTATGGGTAACATTGTTCATTAACCTTACACAAAGTATAGTCAAGGCTAATGTTTACAGTTAGATGCTAATGGAAATATGCCAACTATAAAGTTAACTCCAAACTAAGGAAACATCAACTGTCGTCCTAGTATACTGTAATTTAAATTTGAGTTATATCTTGGATAAATCTACTCTAGGTGCATGCACACAACCCAAAAGATGAAAAGGGTACTGACTACACCCGGTTTAGGACAAGGTCAAAATAGTCAGGTCTCCAAATAAGATGTTCACTAATGTGCCTGATCAATAACTAGACACTGGGGAACAGATGGTATAAGATGGCTGTTGTAACATGAGTAAATTGATTTGCATAGGGACCCAGGACTGTATACACAGTCTGTGATAGGAACATAGCTAGAGTAGATTCCAAAATTATTTCAAGACTTTTATTTTTGAAAAATGTTAAGTCCAAATGCCTGCATCATCATTCTGCAAGGATAAAAATATAATGTTTTGAGGCACATACATACAATATTATTGAATATATATGAATTATATCTTTTGTTAACTGAATTAGCTGTTAAAGAATTGGGATCAACACTGTGGATCAATGGCACATCCTTTGCAAACACACACACGGCATAATCTCTGTTAACAGACTTTGAAAAGGTCTATTGTGTACCAACTAGTGGCTTGTCCTTCCCTTAACCATAAATAAACTGGTAATAAAAATGTTGAGTAAATAGCTATTAGCTTTTGAATTTGACAAAATCAACTCTTCCATCATTTATATAATTAATTGCACTCTTAGCTAAATATTTATATTAAGTTGACTTCCTTGCTGTTTATTGCATTATAGAAACTGGAAGCTAATGATGCTTGAGTATTAGAGCTAAAACAGGAGACCAAATTCAGTGTGTGAAGATCAGCATGGTATAATCATACCACACTCTAGAAGAGCTATAATTCAACCTACAAGCTGCAGTTCACTATACAATAACTGATAGCATGTGTTTTGACCATCCTGTAATAGCTGATACTTGGTATTTTGATTTGTCTTTGTAAACGGTTAAAATACAATGATAAAATGCAATAATTGTCTCATTTTGGATATTGTTTAAAATTCAATTCTATTTTGGATATTGTGTAATAACAGTTAACAAATACCAAAATTTGCATACTTGACATGTCTGAATGAAGTTTCTTCATTCTGTGCAAAACTTTACTGTGATGGTACTCCAGGACTGGAGTTATGCACTGCTGCCCTAGTAACATCTATAATGCAGTATTGTTTAATTTTCCCTAGTATTGTATTGACATTACTATTTAAGATTCTTAGTTCTACATCTGTGTGTACATCTAGCAGTACTGAATATTAATTGTCATTGAAGCTGCGGGGTTCATTTTTGCAGTATTGGGCTTGTAAAGGGGTACAATGGCAAATGTAATTTTTTTTGGTGTCACATGCTGTAGTAAAGAGATTATTATACCAGACATGAAATAAAGCCTAATTATTTAGGCCCAATATTTCCAGTATAAAGTTACTGTTATTGGTGTGTCTTTTTAGATGAGCATCATCCAAATCTTATTTCAGTGACGACATTATCACTGAAATAATGTTATGAATAATGTTAGGATTCTTACAGACCTCTTCCTAGGTTAGTTTTTGCATAAAGATGCTTAATTCGTCAAACCATGCAATATCTGGGGAGTAATGATAGCCTAAAAAAGTGTTACTGTATACCAAGCGAGCGGTACTGTATATATAGCTGGAGAAAGCACATTTGCCCTTTATTGCTCTGCTTTCTCATTTAAACTGACTGCAAATGCAAATAACAAACTACATTTTGTGAGGGGAAATGGTACATGCCTTTTGTTTGTTTGAGAAGTACTATACAGAATTTCTGTAGCTCCACCTGCACTGTGGAAAGCACTGTGGCTGGCAGTGCTTGATGAAAAAACACAAGAGTGATTTTGTCAAGAAACAAAAGTAGCAAAATGATGGCAGGCCAATAGAATTTTACCCAAAAATCCTATACATGCATTTGATCATCGTGAAGCTGAATTAAATAATGATGAAGGTATCTGGGACACAAGAAGGTGGGCTACAGTCTGATTCAAGTGAGGAAGCTACTGTTAACAGAAAGGTAAAGGCACAAAGTCTATTCCAGTCACTTGACTTAATAATACTGGATATATGTTGCCTCCTAAATAACATGAATAATGTAAATGTTCATTGAGAGTGGAAAAAAATAGGTCACAGTATGAATATCTGGTCCCTTTGATGGACATCATGATTACCTGGATACCAAAATAAGGTTTACCAAAATAAGGTGACATCACTGTGTGTCTGTCAGAAATACCTGTCAGGCCTGGATGATCTGGAAGAAGAGTTTGAATCTTATTCCCAGGATACAAGAGGGCCCAAAGAAAGGTTAAATAAATTTACACCTAGCGCTCCCATAAGCCTGTAATAAGAAAGACTTGATTGTCTGAGCTAAGAGGTACAGTGAAGTTTGAGTCCTGTAATCGAAAATAATATGGTCAGAATAGCCATTTACTAGGCGTTTAGAGGGATCTTTTATTTATTTATTTAGATTTTTGGGGAGCCAGATTGAAATCGCCACTCCCATAGTCACGTGACTGTAGTATCTGCTGGCCGCGCTGTGACGTCGCCGTAGAGCTTGAGAGAGACTCGCCTAGAATAAGCAGTCCAAGAGCAAGTCGAGGTGCGGCACAGCGAGTTGCGTTTTTCATTTTCTCATCTGCAGCGAACAGGAAAATCTGTTCAGCATTTTATAGACCCAATGCCAGGTCCCACTCAAGCACTGTCCCCAAATGGAGAGAATAATAACGACATCATTCAGGACAATGGAACCAACATCATTCCTTACAGAAAAAATACAGTGCGAGGAGAGCGCGCCTACAGGTAAATCAGTGCAGTATTCAATCATTTGACGTTGTTTTAGTAAAGCTAGATGTCATCACCAAACTAATATTTTCAAAGATATAGTTATTACGCATATGCTGTAGTTGATTTTATATACAAGCGTTAGTCATATCCTTTCTGAATGTACAGCAGCTTCCTAGGAAGCTGGTCCGAGCGTTATCCTCGTTTCCTATTCATTGTGGCTTCTTTTTTTCTTGGACCCTGCCATAGCTTTTCGATTGTGCAGTCACTTGGCCAGCTTATACCATGTAGCATATTTTACAGGACTGATCTGCCTAGTTGATCATGAAATTCTATATTGTGCATAGGATCTTTGCTATATTATTACAGGAGCATATTTCGGAGCGCAGGCTCCCTATGCGACACTGACAGCGGCGCTGACACCGCGAGAGC